>NC_056744.1:1212427356-1212519856 GCF_019279795.1 Protopterus annectens
TGTCCACAGACACCTGCCTTTCAGTGTTTATTCCTTCCACTTATTTATTACTTCTTTTATGGACACTTTCAGTTCTTTTATCATTCTGCCTTCCATGGCTTTGACTCTGCCATTCATCATAAATGATCCTATCCAGCTTGTTTAGTCCTTCATTCATTCATCAGTTCATTTCTGAGTCACCCAAACCATTTGACGCAACATTTTCTCATCTCCTTACAGCACTCATTTGTCTGTCTCTGAGTCTGCATCTTCCTCAGTTTTTGTGCCTAAATCTCCATTTGGAGAGGCTTCTTGTTCTTTTGTCCCTTTGATATATCTCTTACACTTGTTTCCCTTCTACCTACCTGTCTCTTTCTCCTTTCCTTGTGTTTGTTGTGATTTACTTATTTCCTGATCATCTCTTTTACGGGCATGTGATCCCCCTGTACTTATTGTCTTGTTTTCTTCCCAATCAGGTTTCAACATCTGATATTGCACATTCTCCCAGTGTCTCTGCATCAACTCTTCTATGTCTAAGGTTGCTTTCCCAGCCCATGTCTGGCAGAAGATTTATGTTTTCACTGTCTGAGTTGTGTAGCCTGAATCATTCTCCTTCCTGCTGTACTTTCAGAACTGAGGGAATTTCAACCATGTAGCTGCTGCTACATGCATTCTTAGTTAATGTATTACCTCCAGTATAGCTTTCCTTCTCTTACGGTGTGTTTCTGAGTAATGCTTGACAAGCTTTATGAACATCCCTGCAAATTGGATATATTTAAGTATTTTTGCTTGTCTTATTATTTAATTTTTCATAGCAGGGGAATGAAAACATGCCAAAACATGCCCAAGTCTGGTTTCTACTGTGGTGTGCGACCACCCAACTCTGTGTATTCTCTTTTAGTGTTTCTCAATTTCCTGCTATCACAGTGCTGTCATGTAATATCTGCGTTACAGATTACTCCAGTTCACTGGTGCTCACATTCACTTGTAAACCAGTTATCCCAAAGTTATTCATTCTTAAGCAATTTTTCAAAACAATCCATCTTTTCAGCCTGTGTTTTAGTTCCTAAATTCAATGAAGCAGCTCCTGCAGCTCAGATTTAATTGTTGCTTTAGATTCCTCCAGATCCTGCAGCATTCCACTTCTGCTGTTGCTGTTGTATTGCTGTTTCAAGGAACTCACATATTGGCCGTCTGTGATAGCCTTTTCAAACAGAATGCACAGTTATTCCTCCTTATTTGCAGCTTTAAAGCCATCAGTTTGTTCCTTCTCACTCATCTTTACTTCTGGGTTGCTTTTTTCCCCTGGAAACACTATTTTTTTCCAATTTCTGCAGGCCTTGTCTAGAGCTTTGGGCTTAGGAAGCCATTTTGGCTGCTATCTCTAGCACCATCACCAGAAGTACGTGTTTATATTACGCTGTCGAAAACTCAAACTGTCGACAGCGTAATAATCGACACAAAAATGTCAAAACCCCCAAACATCAAACACAACACAAATTTCTCTATGCAGGGGGGCAAGCCCCCTGCACCCCCCACACCCACGCTACTTCAATATACCAACTCTGAGATCGCACTACATTGCAGTAAATGGAAATCTCCCCTTACGGAGATTTCCGTTTACATGCTCGATGACTTTCGCTTTCGACATTTTGGTGCCAACAATATCAGCTTCGATATTGTTGGCCTTCGACAGGGTGAAGTAGACCACCAGAAGTACATGCAAATAATGATCTCAAATTAGTACTTTTTGATATATGACAAGACATATGCCTATAAACTTAATAACATATATTGTCAATGAGAGGTCCAATTAAGCCAAATAAAAACGAAGCTGAAAAAAAAAAAAAGAAAGAAAAGAAAAAGGCCTACACACTTTTTCTTTTTTAGATTCCTTTATTCAATCAAAACCTCTTGTGTCAGAGGCAACATGGGATATATGGAAATTACCCTTTAAAAATATCAGGTGTTTCAGCTAAACAGCAATTCTGAATATCCGTGACTTTTTCTTTTACTTTTAAATCTATTTATGGACAATTTCAGGCCATTAAAGCCAAACCCCTCAAGCTGTGGACATGCATGTTTCTGCCTTCTTATGGCACAGCATAAGAAGAATGCTTGACTTTTGGAAACATAGGTTGTCTAGCTTTGCTAGATTTTTCCTTTTATGTTTTTAACCAATTGGTCTTTCTATGTGACCTTTTTACTCATTGTTTTAGTTTGTTAGTTGGGATATTTTGTAGACACCCTAATGTTTATGGATATCCATTGGGTATGACAACCCTGTGTTTCCAAAAGTCAAACATTCCTCTTCTGCTGTGCTGATGATGCCATAAAAAGGCAGAAACATGCATGACCACAGCTAGAGGATTTTGGCTTTATTGGCCTGAAATTGTCCATAAATAGACTTAAAAGAAAAGAAAAAGTCATGGACATTCAGAATTGACATTTAGCTGAAACACCTGATATCCTTAAAGGGTAATTTGCATATATCCCATGTTGCCTTTGACACAAGAGGTTTACGGTATCACACAGTGGAAAGTCTAGATTTGCTAGATTTTTCTTTTTGTGTTTTTAACCAATTGTTTTTTCTGTGTGACCTTTTTACTTCTTGTTTTAGTTCATTCAGTCAAAAGGAATACCGTCCCCTCCTATATATGAGAAAAGTGAATAAGAATGACTACATTTTGTTATGCTGTTGTGCCACAGGCCTTACTTGTCCATACAATAAAATGCTACTCCAGACAATCTTATTGTATATCTATGGCACAGAATTCAGGGAGGGAGAGATGAGCAGGTGTGTTTATCAGTCACAATTTTTTTCTGCTCCTGTGGACCAAACACTCTGAGCTGGATTCAGAAAACTGGCCCTGTGCTGGGGGTACAGTTTAGAAAACCAAGCTACATGACGTATCTAGGCCTAATAATGTGGTTTGCTGTGTTACATGCCAATGACTCCACAAAGAAGCAGCATGTATGATGAGTCAAAGCAAGATGGCGGAGCAGTTCAGAAACATTTAAGTACAGAGCAGAGATACATTTGAGCACATCCATATGCCCATGTTCAGATAGGAGTATATTGCAAAAATGTGCTTAGCATTGCTGCAGCCATTGTAAATGTGTAAACGCAGGAGGTTCTCAATGCAGCTGCTTTGTCCGATGGCTCAAGACATCACCCCTGAAAAAAAACATATGCATAAAATGTATATGCAAAATTAGTAATATATATATATATATATATATATATATATATATATATATATATATATATATGCACACAAACATCTATTAAGAGAGAGAGAGAGAGATTATATATGCAGAAGGACTGTCAGTGTGTGGAAAACAAACACCAGACTGTGCAAACAAATGAAGGAAGTACAAAGGGCAGGGTACAAGTTATCATCATCTGCAAGGTAAGAAAGGGATCTGGTTCCATCAGGAATTGCAATGGATGAACTACCACTCTAGCTACTATGTAAATAAGCCTGTGCTCTAAACCTTTTTCATTAGCAGGATGAGGCTCTCTGCCTGTCACCTGTTGATTCATACACCTGTCTGGACACAATGACTATGATAATTAGGATTCAGCTCATTACTGTTTCTGAATCACTCAATTTGTGTGACTACCAGACCTGGTAAATATCATACAGATTTCTATGCAATGACATGCACACACCTGAGCACCTGTGGGCAGCCACTTATTTTAGGATTTAGAAAACTGTCATTCCATGTTTAACCATCATCAAAAGGGGGTCAAAGAAGAGCATGCATTCTCAACAGTATACACAGGGATGAAGGCCTGCCATATTTAATACTTTAAAGTGCCATTCAAAGCATGTAAACACACTACCTATATTTTGTGTGTTTGTCATCCATCATACAAATTAAAAACCCATTAACGCCCATCATTGTGCAGAGGCTGGCACATGCAAGAATTGTTTTGAGTGCCACTTCTCTTCTCTTTTTTCTGAGATCTTTCAAGGTGAAATATTATGGTTTGAAAAGAGAAGGGTAGTTCTCCTTTTAAAGCACAGAGGTGGTGCGAGCAGATGTCCCAGATTTTTCTAGAAATCCTATATAATGACAACAGCTCCTGCAGGACAGCTATACCAAATCACAGTATAAGGCTGATGCCTGGAATAGGTTGGCCAAGGTTGTTATCTGCTACTGGCATCTTACACACTGGGGAACAGTGTTGTCACCATTACAGTGACTTGAGTCGTCACAAGTCTGATGTCCTTTGCCAATAGTAGGATGAAGTTAAGGTGCAGGCAGTGCCTCCATACTGAAAATATCAAATCTTTTGGGTAACCAAATAACATGCAACTGTGTGCCACCATCCACTTTTTCATAATGCCCATTTTATGTCTCTCATTCCTGCAGAGATCGATAGGAATAGGCAGATGTGCAAGAGCAGACTGGGGATCCTATGACAGCACCAGGGTGAGTACAGACTTTGTCATAAAAATGTCTTGCTTTTAATAGTAACAGTAGCATACATTACAAAATAATGTACATTGTTAAGGCACTGGTGGCACATCTGTCATTACTGACATAGATCAAAGGTAGTAGTATGACTATGCAATGTTAGAAATGTTTCCCCTCAGTAAGGTTCCTGGACTCATGTGTGGGTGGACAAGTGGGTCTTCATGTTAAATGTCTTTGTTTTCACATTAATAAGGATGTCAGTGTGTTCAATTCCCTACACTGCTTTGATTATGAAATACATTTAATGTATATGTTTTTGTCCATTAATATCCCTAAAGCAGTACAAAGTCCATGTCTATAAGATCATCACTATCAGTTTGCTGTACATTTCACAACTTACAATAGGATTGATTGCCCCTTGCTTATTACCTGATTGATATATCCATGTCTGAGCAGCATGTTTACTTTGCATAAGTACAGTATTCTCAGACATCAAAATGAATCTCTGACCACAGGCATACTTTGGTCAGTCTAAATAGCCCCAGCCATTATTTGTATTACAGCATGTCAGGGTGTTTCTTGGTGTAGGTCTCCCTTACATAAATATACAGGAGAACTGTTATTTAGGTCAACTTTTTGTAAAGTCCACAGCATTTTTGTTGAAACAGATTTGTCAATAAAGCAATTGATTGACATTTGCATGAGATTGCTACATTACCGAGGTTGGAGAATATGCCCTTTCCCCAGTACTATGTGATATAGGAGTTGGAATTTATAATTAGCAGGGGGTGTTGGGATGCAGCCTCATCCACATGGGGTGGTGTAAAGGAGCTTTCCTTTGTTTAAAAACACCGCTTTGAGTTGCATGCTCCAAAATTATGTCTAGGCATATGCGCAGTATGCTGTCATCCTTTCATTTTTTTAAATATTTTTTATATTTTTGTGTTGACATTAGTGATGAAAACATTTGGGTGTTCAGATGTTTTTAAGTATATCCATATGTGCTTTGCATGTGTGTGTGTGTGTGTGTGTGTGTGTGTGTGTGTGTGTGTATGTAAAGGCTTGTGACATCTCTGATTATGTAATGTTTTGCAAACTGTATTCTGTAAACTGTGTCATTAGTAACAATAATTAGTAATTAGAATGTAGTTTTCATTGTGTTTGTATTTTTCTTCCCCTACTCTCTTTGTCTTTATCCATTCTCTTACATACATTTTATTGGTTTACTTTTTTGTTTCTCTACATTTGTTTACTATTATATAAAGAAACACAACAACCTGCAGAAAGCCCACAGGCAAGGCCTGTCAGCCTCGCATAGGTTTGAGCAGCAGTGCCACCACCACTATGAGCTGAAGCACACAGCACATCTGGGTCCCAGCCTGGCACAACTGTGACCACATCTCCTGCCCTACCTGCACAACCTACAACAGGTAACTCTGCAATGGAGTTGGGTACAGTGATACCTGCAGTCAGCAGTGTGATTGGATGTGACACCTTTGTCACCCACTGGCAACAGACATTGTAGGGGGGATATCATAGAACCATAGGAGGTTACTAGGCTATCAACCTGGAGGTCATTTCAAGCCTAGCCATTTTATCCCAATGTAATACCATAGATACTCTATTCAATATCCAGGACTGTATTTAGTAATGATTGTCCATGTTGCGGAGGGTTTTGGGCTCTATCCCTGGTATAAATTTACAATACCCCATCCACTCATCCAGGTTCCTCTCGAACAATGTCATAGAGGTGCTCTGCTTCACATGAATTGGCAGCTTATTTCAAAGACATAGCAGTCACTGGGAGACAAACTGGTCCCTCCAGCACATCCTAATCAAGTCACAGGCCATATTTAGGTCCCTGGAATGGGTAGCACTAGTCCTGTTTGATTTACGGATGTGCTGCAAATTCATTAGGTTTGTGTCAGAGATTGCTCTGTAAGCCAAACATAAGTCTTCCCTAAGAAGTCTATACAATACACTGAGCATAGTGACAAGGAATGTAGTTGGTCTGTGTAAAGTGCATACTGGAGTCTCTTGATCATCTGATTAGAAATCTCTGAAGTCTCTCCAATTGCTGCAGGTGTTGTGTGTGGTACATGCCAAAAGGGGCATTATACTCAATTATGGGCCTGATTAGTGACAAGAATAGATGGGTCATAATCTCCTTTGCTCCAGAGGTGATGCCTTTTATTCTAATCAAGTGTGCTATGTAGAAGGCCTTCCTTACTATAGTAGACACATGGCAGTCAAAGTTAAGGTCACAGTTTACTTGTGATCTCAGATCCCTTACCATTTCATAGGTACATAGAGTATTGTTATTAATTTGATAGTGTGAAGGGACATTGCTTTTACTGAAGGGAATGATGATGTATTTCTTTGCATTTAGTTTGAAATTGTGACTAAGACACCAGTCGTTGGTCTGTGTAAGAATCTTCTGAAGTATACTGACATCATCTGGGGATTCAATAGCTGCACCTGGTGAACTTGGTCAGCCACAGCCCCTTAGCTTTGGCATGAACTTCTGAGAAGTATATACCAAACAGTAGGGGGCCCAGCACAGACCCTTGTGGCACCCTGCTGGTGACAGGTCTGCTGGTTGATGTGGGGTCACCTACTTTGATAGGGTGTCACCGGTTTGTGAGACAGTTGGCAAACCATCTTACAACAAAGGGGTTTACATTCAGTTTGTTAAGTTTATCGTAATGCCTGAGTGTGGGATTGTCTTGAAGGCCTTGGCCAAGTTGAGGTATGCTGTGTGTATATATTTGCCCTCGTCAATGGCCCTGGTCACATTTTCAAAGAAATCCACCAGGTTTAACAGGCAGGAAGCCGAATTGGGTTGAATCCAGGGTTTGGAGATCTCCTATGTCTTTATTTATGAGGTCCATGATGATACGTTCCATGACTTTACAGATGAGGCTTGTCAGACTTATGGGTCTATAATTCCCTGGGTCTGTTGCTAAGCCAAGTTTGTGGAGGGGGAGTAACTGTTGCTGTTCTCCATTCTGCAGGAACATAGCCTTTGGTTAGGTAGTGATTGAATAATGTACTTATTGGTGATGCTAGTTCATGTTTTAGTTTGTTTAGAAGACAGCCTGGGATGCCGTCTGCTCCCACAGAGGCTGTGTTTTGTGCCTTAGACAAGGCTTTAATGACCTGCTTTTCGGATATGTAGGGTGGAGGGGAAGTTGGGGGCAAGGTTTGTGATACGTTTGGAGGGGATAAGGAAGTGAAACTTTCAACAAATCCACCAGTAGGTTTGCTATCTCTGCAGGATCAGTGCGTGTAGGCGTGAAGTAGGCCTTGTGCGCATCATGATACATGCAGGGGGATCTATAACTAGCTATGACTTGAATGAGGGTCTTACCCACAGTAATCTGAACTTGGAGTAACTCCATGGAGTTGTCCTGTCTAGCTAGGTGGGAGGTGAATTTATCTCTAATATAGATAGAAACACAACCTCCTTTGGTTCTCATATGTATGTATGTTTTGCGGACTGAAGGTGAGGAAGGCGTTGTAGCCTTGCAAGGCCGGGGTACTCTCTGAGGCCTTGAACCAGGTTAATGTGACTGCACAGACATCTACATCCAGTGATAGGATTTGCTTCCAGGGTGTGCAGTTTTTGGTTTAAGCTCCTAGCGTTTAGCAGCATAACCCTTATTTTGTTATGATTGGCAATTTTCATGTTAGCAAGTATTGCCAGATGCAAACCATCTCTGGCAAAGCAGTGAGGTTTTTCGAGTATATCATCCCAGGCTGACAGAAACTGGATCCTCCTGGAATGACACCAAAATCTAAGGCAACTATTGAAATTGATAATTTTTTGTTGATACTGTGGCATCATTCCAGGTGAGGGTAATATGCTGCTCAAGGCTAGGGACATAGCTGCCTGGGACACATTCAGAGAGCTTTATCATGTTTCTCTTCATCTACTGTTCACCTAGTACAGTGAAGTACATCTCATGTTGTTCACTCCAACATGAGTTATGACATAGCCATAATGGTAATTGTTGCCGAGAGACCTGAGTGCATGCGTGATCTGATGAATCCTGGCACAGGACAAGTAGCTGACAGTGACTTTCTCTTTATCTACCCTGCTGAGTTGGACATCCATGTGTCACACTATGGAGTCTCCAATGACAAGAAAATTTGGTTTATGAGTGTTACGCCTTAAGGGCTTGGTAGGTGAGACACTGGTGTTGCTATGTGTCTTTGGTGCTGTAGGAACTGTGTAAGTTGTAGCAGTTGTGTTTTGGCGGTCTCTTGTGTTTCGGTAAGAGATTTGCGTGAACCTCCAGATATGTTGATTTATGTGTTGGATGCATACTATGTGTATAAGTACTGGTACTATGTGCATGAGTAGTAATGGTTGGCTACCTGCATTGACAAGATGGGGAATAAGTTCCAGCAAATCATTGAGATGCATCCCTCTTCAACATTGGCTCCGGAGATAACAACTCACCTGCCGAATCAACTAGATCAGAAAATGGATGGCACTGGAGCATTGGGCCCATACCCGGCAGGTGCCATGCAGTTTTATCTGGTAAAGCAAATGATTAGAGGTCTTGGGGCCGAAACAATGTCAACCTATTCTCAAACTTTAAATGGTGAGATTTCTGCAGTAGCTCACTTAGTGAATACTGCTATTAGGAGAAAATCACTGAGTAAGTCCTAGGTTCAGTTACCTTGAGCCCTGTCTTTTGATGAATGCATCCATTCTTCTTGGGTAACATTCCTCTTAAATGTCTTTCCTTGACCCCTCCAATATGGTTCCTGCAACAGCTCACCTAGTCAATGCTGTGTTTATAAAAAATATCACTGAACTTGATAATGAGTTCAAATCCTCTCAGGGCTGATATTTTGTTTTTCATGACATTTACCATTATAGTACAAGTATGGTGATTAAAAAAAAATGTGATGATATCTGGAGTTGTGTAGGTCAGTACAGCATGTTACTTTACTGCATCCTCCCTATCCTGTATGAGTTTCACATTTTTGTCTGTGTTCAGGTTGTTGTTGTTTGTCTTTCGGCTTTTCCTGGTTAGGGGTCGCTAATGATTGGCAGTTGGTTTTTATGTTGTTGAGTTGCCAGCCCGATGCCCAACCTTCAATGAAGGCACGCCCATTCAATGCATTCAGATAAATATCTGGGTATGTGTCATACTCCATTCTGTGTTTACTGCCTACCGACCTCGGCACCAACACTGAAGCTTCTTTCAGTTCCAGGGCTCGGACTCCTTCCTTACCCATAATTCTCTGTACTCTACCATAATACCTCACCACTGACGACTTCAGAAGTGTTTTCAAGGGCTCCTATTTCGCAGTTTAAATCCTGTTTTGGGATTCAAGCTATAACTCATTCCCTACCGAGAGTTTCTTGAAATTCTCCATTTTTCTAGTTAAAGTGTATTTTTTTTCATATTTTCATGTTTGTATTAGTATAGAGTTAGGTAGCTGTAGTGTTAGACCTTTATATAGCATTTATAGCATATCAGATAGGTAGCTGTTTTTCAAATTGTATTAGATATTTAGATAGTATATAAGCTATTACTCATTGCTACTGTTTAGAGATTTAAATACATAAATATATAGATTTAGATCTATATATTCTGTGGTGCAGTAGTACTACTTTGCTCTTTGTGAATCAGGGTGCTGTAACTTTACCATGTCTGATTCCCAGAGGTTTAAGAAGTGTGCTCAATGTGGGTACAAGTTGTCTCTCCAAGACCCCATTTGCTCTGTGAGTATTGTTTGGGCTCTGCCCACCTGGATTCAGGTTGCCAGTCCTGTGCATCTTTTAGTGCCAGGGTTCTTCGGACATTGAGAGAAAAACTTATTGTAAAGGGTTTACTCCCCCCACAGATAGTGCTTCAACATCTACATGTTCGTCCTCTAGGTTTGCTTCTTCATCAAAGAGAGTGGATAAGTCTAAGCCTAAGAAAAAAACTCAAGAACTAAGATAAGGAAAAGGAGAAAGATAATCCTGTGAGGACTGAAAAATCTAGTTCGGATTCCTCCAGGAAACGGTTTCTGGATCCAGCGGTACCAGTCTGATTGGAAATTTTCTCAGAGGTCAGAACCAACAGCTCCTCAGTTCTGCCCCTCTTCTCGTCAGCCCAAGTTCTTGAGACAGCTGGTGAGCCCAAGGCTCCAGTCTCCAATTCTCCAGGAAAGGAGATGGAGATTATCTATACCACTCTCAGTGACATCTTCCTCCTGATCGTCACAACGTCTTACTGAACAGGATATCGACAGGATGATGAAGAATTTTCTCAAGACTCAGATTCAGCTTGGGGTTCACTTGGTACTGTCCAGTGGGAACATATTGAGAATTGGCCAAACATACCCTCCAATTTTTTCCTCTGTAACCAGTTGCACTAGTCCCAACCTGCACCAAGGCACCTTCATTAGGGTCACCACTTGTAGTTACTTCAACCTTGACAACATCTCCTTCTCTTTAGACTCTGAAGCAGGCAGATCAGGGAGAGACTCAGAGTTGAACTGCAGGTGCTGGGGTTTGAAGGGAGGGATCAACACCAAGGCTTTTGGAAGTGTCCCTACTTCTCTAGGCTTTAGCCCACAACAGCTCAGACAGATCAGCTTCAGGGTTGAGGCTTATTGATGCAGACAGATCTCCTTTGTCCCTGGACAGGGTAGGTCATCAGAGCTGAATGCATCCTTGGCCTTCCAGGCTTTTCACAGGGTCATAGCTACACCTACGGAGAAGGCCCTTCCAGCCAGTTCAGCTCCATCCAAACCCCAACAGGATTCTGGTTCTTCCTCTTATCATCCTGCTGTGCATGGACAGTCAGAACCACAAGATTTTGAGATTGCATGGTATGTTAGCTTCTAGTCTGATTCTGAGCCTTCTGATCTCCCACTAGAAATGGTCAGTACGAAAATGCATGCAAGTGGAATCACATAGACTCATTTCCAGAGTCCTTCACTGAAGATACTGATTTGGATGAAGGTGAAGGGTCTCCCTGCACCCCCTTCTAAGACTCGTTGGGAGAGGGGTCCACCCAAGACCCCTCAACTGATGAGTCAGTGTTCTTGGAAGCTTTTGGTTCTGGCCCAGCATCATGCTCTATACCACCCACTGATCTACTCATCGATCCTGTGGCTCAACAGACATGGAAGGACCATGATGTAGTAGAGCCCATCCCTAAGAAAGCAGACAGAATTTTGGCAACTCCAAAAGACAGAAAAGATTGCAGCAAAGGTCCTCCAGCAGATGCTATGGTGGTAGCAGAAACCATGAAAAACTAATTGTCCGAAGAAAGTTCCTCTGTTCATTCCCCTAACAGGGAGTCTAGGGCAGTGGACAGGTTCAGGAAAAGGACTTATGCCTCAGCAACTTTTACTCTTGCATCACTGAATTATTTGTCTCATGTTACTAGTTTGCAGAGGGATTTCAATAAGGAACTCTCCAAGTCTCTCTTGGGTATATTCCCTGTGGATGTTCAGAAGATGGTGGACTCCCAGCTATCTACTCTACAGTCAACATCCAACATAACCATATGACTGCTTTCCAGCTAAGTTGATGGCGCAGCTGGGGCAGCAAGCACCACCATTACTGTGCAAAGGCACTCCTGGATGTGATTTTGTGACTTTGTGGAATGTTTTAAAAATAGAAGTTATGTTCTTACCATAACGTTCCATGTTAGTTGTCTTCTTCTCGCCTTCTTCTTGCTGGATGGGTTCGGAGCCGACTCGGCCACTCTAAAAGCTCGAGAGTTGGTTCCACCGGCTCGAGGCTCCCCCTATATCCCACAATGCTAGGCGTGAGTTACCTCAGATCTCGTTTGTAAGCTAGGCACTGCCTATAATAGTAGTAAAATAACTAGTAACAAAGTCCACCTCTATAAACAAGGGAGAAGAGAAGGGTGACCTACATCCTGATCCAGGAAATATGCACAGCAGAGCATATACCTAAAGTAAAGAGGTGGTAGAAAGAGAGGTCACAATCAAAACTCCTCTAGGTCTGTCCAGGCCAGGGGGAAGGAGGGTGGGACGCAAGAAGAAGGCGAGAAGAAGACAACTAACATGGAACGTTATGGTAAGAACATCTTCATTCTTGCTGGATGGGACCGCGTCCCTAGCACCTTGTCCCGGGTGGCCTAACGGAACAGACTCTTGAGAACAGTGGAACCAAAGTTAGCTCTATGTCTAGAGGCTAAATCCAACTTATAATGAGAAATGAAAGTGTGAGGAGTAGCCCAAGTAGCCGCTGCACAAATGGTGTCAATAGGCAGTCTATCTTGGAAGGCTATAGAAGTAGCCAAGGCTCTGGTAGAATGGGCTTTAGGTTTGCTAGGCAGCTTTTGGTGTCTAATTTCATAAACAAGGGAAATCAGAGATGTTAGCCATCTGGATAATGATACCTTTGAAACTGAAAGTCCCTTTCTGCCTTCTGCATAAGAGATGAACAGCTGGTCAGATTTTCTGAATTGTTTTGTTCTATCCAAATAGTACCTTAACTGACGATGAACATCTAGCCAATGCAATCTTTGTTCAGATCTGTTAGAATATTCTGGAAAAAACACCGGGAGGTCAATGCTTTGATTTAGGTTAGCAGTGGAGGCTATTTTAGGTAAAAAGGACGGGTTGGTTCGTAAGGATACTCTGTCCTTATGGAACAACAGATAAGGAGGTCGACAGCTGAGTGCATGAAGTTCTGAAACTCTTCTAGCTGAAGTAATAGCTACTAGAAAGAGAGTCTTCCATGATAGTAATTTTAAAGAACAGGAGGATGCAGGTTCGAAAGGAGAGAATTAAAGAACTGAGAACTAAATTTAGATCCCAAGGAGGAGGAGGATTTCTTACGGAGGTCTGAGTAGAAAAACTCCCTTCAAAAGGCTTTGCAAAGCTTGTGGGACATGATGGCAGAATCTGAAATGCCCACATGAAAGTTAGAAATAGCTGCCAATTGAACTTTAAGAGTAGAAGGAGATGAACCTGCATGGAAGAGTTCAGCTAGAAAATCAAGGACCATTTGGATGGAAGCAGTGAAAGGATCTATGTCCCTTCCTTGAGCCCAATAGGAAACGTTTCCACTTACTCAAATAAATCTTCGAGTGGAAGATTTATGGGAAGCTATCAAAATATCTCGAACAGAGTGAGATATTTGAGGAAGCCTGGCTAAAGTTGGAATTGGAGGAACCAAGCAGTGAGGTTCAGAGAGGGAAGGGAGCGATGAAACTGACCCGACTGATGGATCAAAAGATCTGGAACTAGGTCCAGATGCCAAGGTCGCTCCAACAGAAACTGATGTAGAAAGGGGAACCAAACCTGTCGAGGCCAGTACGGAGCAATGAGGATCAATGAAGCCTTCTGAGTGATAGCTTTCTGTATTACTTGAGAGATTAGTGGGAAGGGGGGAAATGCATACAGAAGTCCCCGGGGCCAAACTTGGACTAGAGCGTCTCTGCTGGGTTGGCCTGGTAACGGGAAAAGGGTGAAAAAAATCTCTGCACTTGCTGTTTTGGGGAGTAGCAAAAAGGTCGCAGCAAGGCTGGCCCCACTTGAGAAAAATTTCTCTCACAACAGAGTCTTTCAGAGACCACTCGTGAGGCATGAGGATAGCTCTGCTCAACTTGTCCGCGATTTGATTGGACTTCCCGGGGATGTGCGTTGCTATCAGAAAACGCTGAGAAGAAATCGCCCATTGCCACAGTCTGAGTGCTTCTCGACACAGGGGTAGGACCTGGTTCCGCCTTGTTTGTTGATATACCACACTACGGACATATTGTCCGTCTGGATTGCTATCGTTCCCAAGGGAAGAGAGTCTTGAAGGGCTTGCAACGCTAAAAGCACTGCTCTCATCTCTAGAACATTTATGTGCAAGTGGCATTCGTCTGGTTGCCATGTGCCCTGGACAGTTCTGCCCTGATAATGCCCCCCCCACCCGATCAGGGAGGCGTCCGTTGTCAGAGTAGCAACCGGAAGGGAAGGAACAAAGGGTCTTCCCAATAAGAGCTGAGGGGAAGACATCCACCACAGAAGATGATTTCTGCATGTTTGCGTGATTATAATGGTGTGAGACATTGGAAGTTGCTGGTACGACCATTGCGTGAAGAGCATCCATTGAAGGATTCTCATGTGGAATCTGGCTAATGGAAGCAGAGGTATGGCAGCCGCCATAATCCCCAACACTTTCAGAACTAACCTGGCTTTGATTCTGTTGCTGCTGAAGAGGAGCGAGACCATTTTGTGTATGTCTGTTATTCTCTGATCTGTTAGTCTCGCAGACATGTTGATTGTGTCTAGATTTGCGCCTATGAAGGTAATAGTACGACAAGGCGACAAAACAGACTTTTCAAAATTTATTGAAATGCCTAAATTTCGACAAGTGCGAAAGGTGTAGTCCCTGGCCATTAGAAGAAGATGCTTGGTGGGGGCTGTAAGGAGCCAGTCGTCCAAATATGGAAACACCTGGAATCCTTGTCGTCTCAGGTGAGAAGCTACCACTGCCATGCATTTGGTAAACACCCGGGGGGCAGTGGTGAGACCAAACAGCAGGGCCCTGAATTGAAAATGACTGGGTCCCAGCCTGAAGCGGAGGAATCTTCTGGAGCGTCTTTTCATTTTTATGTGATAGTACGCATCCTGAAGATCTATAGAGCACATCCAGCTTCCCTTTCCCAAAAGGGGAAGGATGGACTGCAGCGTGACCATCCGAAATCTTGTTTTCTTGACTGACTTGTTCAAGATACTGAGATCCAAAATTGGTCTCCAGTCCCCTGTTTTCTTTGGAACTAAAAAGAACCTGGAGTAGATTCCGGATCCTTGCTGGTCTGCTGGAACTGGCTGAATTGCTCTTTTTGCAAGCAGCTTTGAAATTTCCAAAGCTGCAAGATCCCTTTGAGCGGGTGGAACATCTGGAAGGGATTTTTTTGATTGGTTTGGAATACGAAAGAAGGGAATGGAATAGCCCTCGGAAATGATGGACTGTACCCATTTGTCTTGAGTCAGGGATAGCCAGGCTTTTGGGTACAGTGACAATCTTCCCCCGACTGCCTCCGAAGGTAGGCAGTCGGGCAACACCTCAGGGATGCTGAAAGGGCTATCAGAGAAGACTTCCCGATTGCCCTGGTTCTGCGGACCCCCCCTGCCTCTAGGGCGACGTCTACCATTGTTGTTCCCCCCTCTGCCTCTGGCGGGGAACCAACTTTGTGCGTCAGGCGAAGTCCCTTGAGATTGTTTACGGAACCACATTTTCCCACTTTTCTGGCCTTTGGGGTAAGGCCTAGAAGGAGTAGAAAACGGACTCCGGCGGCAGAAAGAGTCTTGCCATCTGTCTCGCACCTAGTCAAGGTTTCTTTCACTTGAGGACCAAAAGAGATGATCCATCAAACGGGAATTAGTGAAAGACGCGTTTTAAAGGGGTCCGCAAAGTTGCATAACCGCATCCAGGTGTGCCTGCGTAAGGCCACACCTGTCCCTGCGGCCCTGCTCGCTCCATCAGCCGCATAAGAAAGGAGGCGATGGAGGAGTTAGCTATGGAGTTCAGGGTAGCCAGCTGAGTGTTCATCTTGTCCTGAAAACCCGCAGCTGTAGGATCCTTCAACATATCACTCGCTTCCTTGATCAAGTCCCTTTGAAGACGAGTAAAATGGCATAGGTAGTTCAGAGAATGCATTGCAAAGGTCGCTGACGAGAACATCCGCTTCCCGTACCTGTCCATAGACCTGGATTCCTTGTTAGGTGGATGGACAGGCACCGAAGGATCATCTAGTTCCTTCTTGGTGGCAGCAGCTACCACCATAGCATCCACAGAAACACCTTTTGTGAGAAATTGCTTGTCAGTTGGTGCTGTTATAAATTTGGAGGGTCTCCTGGGGGTAGGGTCCACTGAATCAGTAGCCGTCCAGGCCTTCTTTGCAACCACCTGCATGAGGGGATCAAAGGGGGACACCCAGGAGGTGGAAGGGCGAGAGCCAAACGCCTCAAGATACACAGATTCATCCTCCGAAGGGTTAAGGGCTGGCCAATTTCCCCTCTGTTTCAGGATCTCTAGAATGTCTGCGAAAGAGACATCTTCAGAAGGGGAACGTGGGGAACCCTCGGAATCCTCTAAGTCTGTGTCAGAGGTGACAGACTCAGGTGAGTCTAAGTGCTTCCTCTTACACTTTCTCTTCCTAGGGGGCTCCCCTGCCAATTCAGGAGAGGCCTCGGAAGAGGATGAGATCCCCACAGGGGATTCTTGAGGAGCTTGCTCTCTGCGGTCTGGGATGAGGGAGTGAGTCGACATAACCAAAGGCACCGAAGTGGGAGGGGCGGACGGAGCCGACTGTGGAGTCGAACAAGGTTTCAACACACTCCGCATGACCTCGAATGCACCCCTGTCAGGCAGAGCCAGAGGTCCCCGCTCCGAGAAGCTGAGAACCTCCCTCGGCACCGACAGAGATGGCTCCGAGGCCGATGTCAGAGCCGAACTCACCAGCGCCGAAGCACCGAGAGGGAGAGGGGGGTCGGACAAGGGTCCGATGCCACTCACCCCCTCGGAGCCGACGAGGGAAGCCCGGCGCCGAGATTCTTCAAAGGAAGAAATCAGAGCCGACGACGGAGCCGAAGACAAATGTATCGGCTCCGGCGCTACCACAGTCTCGGTTCCGAGACGCCCCGGCTCCGAGCTCAAAGGAGTCGGAGGAGGAATATTAATTGGAACAAGCTGAGGCATCGACTGATGAGTCGGACTCTGGAGCATTTGGGCCAGTGCCTCGGACTTCAAAAGTCTACTCACTACCCTCTGGAGGTCGTGATCTGAGAGCCTCGATGACCTGGAGGAGTGAGATCTATGGCTCCGTTCAGACAGCAGGGGAGACGCTGGAGCCGAATGAACGGAGCCAAGGGACGGTGACCTCGATCTCTTTCTAGATGTCGGCTCTGATGGTATGATCGGAGCCGACCCATGACTCTCTAATGCCTCGGCTCCGGCCCGAGCCGAGGAAACCACTGAAACAGCAGTCAAAGACTCATCGGCTCCAGCCGGAGCCGATGAAGCAGTAGGCTTCAAAGCCTTAGGCCTCGACTCTGAAGCTGGAGCCGAGGTCTTAGAAGCCTTAGAAGGTTTCCCAGAAGACACAGGAAGGGAACCTTCAGGCTTAATTAAACCCCTCAAAATGAGTTTATTTTTTCTCTCCTGCAGGACTCTAGGGCTGAAGCCATGGCATACAACACAAAAGTCCTGCAGGTGTAAAGGTCCCAGGCAGTACACACAAGAAGTGTGACCGTCTGTCAGAGACATTTTCTGACAGCACGAGTCACACTTCTTGAAGCCTGAGACCTTTGTATCCTTGGACATACTCAAGGAACCTGAAGTGTAATCACACACAAAAACACACACACACACAGATTACACTGATAGGATTAAAAGGGAATTATTTAAAACTAAAGGTAAGTTAATAAAAGTCCCTAAGTAAACACACACACACCCTAAGGAAAGGGAGGAAGGGCCCGAAGGCCTTAGGGAAGAACTATATGTTCTTTATAAAAGGAGGGGGCTGGAAACTAAAGGTAGTAAGGGATAAGTAAGTCCACTACACTAAGTGGGGAAGAAAATTACACTAAACTAGTCTAAGTTAAAGAATTTAAACTAGTCTAACTTTCACTAACCTGGAGCCGGTAGAAAACACACCTCGATCGCTGTAGCGGCAAACGAGATCTGAGGTAACTCACGCCTAGCATTGTGGGATATAGGGGGAGCCTCGAGCCAGTGGAACCAACTCTCGAGCTTTTAGAGTGGCCGAGTCGGAGCCGAGGATCGGCTCCGAACCCATCCAGCAAGAATGAAGGCGAGATAGACAACTTAACATCATCCTTTTTAAATGCTCCTTACAATGGGTCCACACTTTTCGGACCCAAAGTTAAAGGCACACTTACCAGAAGCCAACAGGATACCAAGATTCTCTCTGCAGTGGGAATCTGATTTTCCACTTCACAAAGATTCTTCTCTGCGAATCAAAGGATGGGGAAAATAATGTCATTCCAAAAATCACTGAGTTCTTTCCATAAATCTCCCAGTGATAGCTTTCCTTGTGGCAGAGGTGGAGGTAATTCAAATGGATGTTACCCTAAAGGGAGAGGCAGAACACACACCACACAACCAGAGCTTCTGCAGTCCCTTTTCAGAGAAGTCCTATCAGCATCCCTTAAAAGTTTTTTGGTGGCTCGTTATTTATAATTTACTGGTGATTCACGGATCTTGGTGGGATGGCAAAGTGCAGATGCTTGTTTTGGATACTCATTTATTTTGTTTATTTTATTTTACGTTTGGTTACCGGGAAAGTCCGACTGGACATAGGTCATTTTTCAGCGGAGGCCCAGGAAGAAAATCTCCACAAATAACATTTACATAAACAATAAACAATAATAGTTTACAATTTAGTTCACACAGTCAATTACAAATGATTATTAGCAGTATTTCACATATAACAAAAAGTATTTCTGCATTTCTGCCATGTTTTGGTATACCTGAACAGTTGTCCGACTGCTGCACTCTGGTGGCAGTTAGGGGGGTGCTTGTCTTTGCACTGAAAAGTCTGGCAAAATGTAAGTATAGATTTTTGGATGCTAAAGATAATTTCAAGAGGCTATTCAATTCTCCTTTCTTTTCCTCTTCAGGAAAAGAGGAATGTCCCTAGTGTTCCACCAAGTCAGTGGGAACCAGCAGCAGTACAAGTTTCAAAACTTCTTAAAAAATACAGTTCCCCCCAAGACCAGTTAGAATCTGAAGACTACTTTTTAGTGCCAAAAAAGATAGGGGACCTCTGACCCATTCTGAATCTCAGTCATCTGAATCAATTTGTAAAACAGACAACATTGTGGATGGTTATAATTCAGTCTATACTACCTCTACTGAGGAAGGATAACTGGATGTGCTCAATAGATCACCAGGATGCTTACTATCACATGAAGCTAGAAAGGCACTCCATGAGATTCCTGCATTTCCAGCGGGGAGCCAATCACTATCAGTTCACAGCCCTGCCTTTTGGTCTCACCACAGCCCCAGGGTGTTCACCAGGATAATGACAGTGTTGACAGTGCACTTGAAGCTGCAAGAGATCCAAGTTTTCTACTACCTTGATGATTAGCTCCTAACTGCTACCTCCAAGCATCTGCTGCTACACCACCTGGATTTTGTGCTCCATTTGTTACTGAGCTTAGGAATAACAGTAAATGTTCCCAAGTGTCATCTGACACCAACCCAATGAATGGAATTTACAGGATGCCAGATTCATAACAACCTGCAGTTTGCCAGCCTTCTCCTTTCCAAAGTTTTATCCTTACATCTAGCAGCCATGCTAGTGCTATATCATCCCTTACCTCCAGAGAAGTTGATCTTTTGCCTCTTAGGTCTAATGGCATCCACAATTCTGATGTTCTCACTAATCAGATAGCACATGAGAGTGCTCCAATGGCCCCTAACAGTACAATGGTCCAGAAAATCTACCCATTATATGCAAAGATTCAGTTTACTCAAATCTGATGACATCACATTGCCTGTTGGATTACGTCCTCTTCAGTGACCTAGGGTTGCCCATTCCACATGGGCTCTCCAGTAGTGGTAGTAACCATGGACACCTCCCTTCTAAGGTGGGGGGGGGGGCATTTTGATGGGAGGATTGTCCAAATTGCATGGTCACCAAAAGAGGCCAATTATCATATCAGTATCTAGGAGATGAGGACGTCTGTCCCACTGTTGCAAGCATTCCATGATCTCCTCCCCAAGGGTGTGATTTCCATATAGACAGATAATATGATGGTGCTATGGTACATCAACAAATATGGGGAGCCTATTCTTATCCGATGTGTCGACAGGCCATGACAGTTTGGCAATGGGCAATGTCCTCACACTGATTTCTAATAGCAGTGCACATCCCAGGATCATCCATAGTTTTAGTGGATGGATAGAGTGGTCCCTCAATACAACAGTGATAACTTTGATTTTCCATTGCTGGGGCCAACCTTGCTGCAACCTCTTAGCCTCATACCTCAACAATAATTGCAGCAGTTACATTGCCCTAATCCCTCCACAGTGTCAATCACCAAGGGATGCTGTGGTCAACAATTGGCTCCCAGATCTCCTGTATGATTTTCCTTCCTTACCTCTAATGAACAAGTTCATACAGAAAGTGATAAACGTGCAAAAGCAATGTTTAAAGCAGGAAAACTACAGCACCAGGAAAACATCACTTTGGGACAAGAATGCAATATAAAAGAACTTGTGCAATAGGGATTGTATAAATATTTGGGAACTGATGAAAGATCAACAATAAAATATGAACAAATGCAAATAAAACTTAGTAAGGAATACTTTAGAAGACTTAAATTAATCCTGAAAACAGCATTGACATCTAGGAACAAAATCCAAGCCGTAAACCAATTTGCTCTTCCTGTCCTAACTTACAGTTTTGGAGTGATTGACTGGCCCCAAAATGTGTTGGATAGATTAGATAGGAAAACAAGAAGGATGCTTCATGCTCACCAAATGATTTATAAAAATCAGTGCATACCAAGATTATATATTCCCCCTTCTGAAGGAGGGATGGGCCTCCTTGAAATTGATTACATATATAGATCTGCAGTCATGGGACTCCACACATATCTGCTGACCTCACAAGACCCAAACATAGTGAAAGTTTGAAACATGAGGAGACTAAACCTAAGATGACTTCTCTGCTTAATCTAGCAGAATAATATCAGAATCAAGCAGGAATGGAAATCAAACCAGAAGTAGATAAAAATCAGGCAGCAACTGAATGTGCCAAAAAACAAAAGAAAGAATATAAGGTGAAGGACCAGATGAGAAGGCAAGAAATGTGGAAAAGTATAGAAAACTTTTGGAACAACTTCATGCTGATCAGGAACGGATGCAGGAATGGTTAAGGAGAGGCGAATTCAAATCAAGAGATGAAAGGTTAATATTGGCGGCCCAAGACAGTGGGCTGCATACACGTTGTTTATTTACAAAGTCCATTGAACATCTGGGAGAAACAGACAAATGTAGGATTTGTAAAACCGAACTGAAAGCAGTCGCACAACTCATTGCTGGCTGTGACATACCAATGGCAGAAGGACTGTACACTGAAAGGCATAATAATACGGCAAGATTTTTGCACTGGGGATTGTGCAAACATTAAGGTATTGAAGTAGCTGAAACACACTGGAAACATAAGCCACAAAGCATCATAGAAAATGATGAAGTTTATATCATATGGGATCACCCATTACCAACAGTTCAGAAAACAGATGCTAGAAAAACGGATATAGTGGCCAAGGAAAAGAAGACAAAAGTAGCACTGATCATTGAAATCACCACACCCGACTACAGTGTTTTGCGTAAAGACAGACACAAAGTCATAAAATATCAGGATCTGCAGGCAAAAATGAGAGCAATGTGGAAAAAAGATACCCAGACAGTTCCAATAGTAATAAGAGCAATGTGGTCTTATAAAAAATAATCTACAATCATATTTAGATATGTTACCAATACATGTAACCCCATACAAACTACAGAAGGAGTCATTTCTGGGCACATTGTGGGTATTGCGAAGAGCACTTTTGGCTGACATCAAAGATTGATACAATACTAATTTCATGAACTTTAATTGTACTTTGCTTTGACTTAGGAATGGGATCCATTCCCGTCATATTAGAAACCAAAAAGACTTGGAGAAATTAAAAAAGTCAGACACTGCAAAGCCAGGGTGATCCTAATTGCCCATTCTGGCCCCAATAAACATGCTCCCCCTTTCTGTGGCATCTATAACATCCCTCTTGGATGTTGGCTCATTATCCACATCTCCTTACTCATTTGTCAGGATTGCCTCCTCTGGACTAGAAGTTCTTGAAATTAACCACATGCTTTCTCCAGTTTTGACCATAGCCATTGATGCCAGGCTCCCCACTACAGTTTTCAGGATCACATCTTCTTTATAGAAACCAGCCACAAAAAAGTTATACATATTAAATGGAAAAGGATTCTCTATTTGGGCAGTCTCCAGAGGACTGGACCCTTTCTCTGCATCCGTTTCTTCCATATTAGAATTTTTTATCTGAACTTTTTGACAAAGGCTATAGTTATTCCACCACCAAATTTCAAATGGCAGCCATGTCGAACTTACACATTGGCCATAATGATTCTTCTGCTGCTTCCCTACAGACTTCTAAAGCCTTTTTGAGAGTGACTTCTTTTATGACCTTCCATCAGGGACCCAGTTCCCTCATGGGATATTATCAGTATGCTTCAGGCTCTAACACAACCCCCCTTTAAGTCAGCATCCACAGTAGATCTAAAAGTCTTGATCTGGAAAAAAGTTATGTACTCACCATAACATTCCATCTGTGTTGTCCACTTTCATTCTTCCTCAAAATGTGGGGTTGGAGCCGACCCTTGGATCTGACTTGGCCACTTTTTACAGCTCATGGTCTACTACAAACTCTCAAGCTTCTCTCTTACCCATAACGCTATACCTTCCATACCTCAGATCTTATTTGCTGCTCTTTATTTGTAAACAACCATGTGTAAATAAGAAACCACTATCTGGAGCTCATAAAGAGGAACATTGGCTCCCCTGGTTTCCTCTTGACCTTCCAGAAGTCAAAAAACAAAAAAGGTAGGGGGTGGGGGAGGGGAGTTGAGGAAGAATGAAAATGGACAACACAGATGGAACATTATGGTGAGTACATATTTTCTTTATTAGATGTCAATTTGTATTTATTTCTCAACATGTGGGACAGAGTCCTCAGCTACCTGAACTCCGAGTTGACTCTAAGAAAGGATATTCCTGAGTACTGTTGAGCTGAAGGCTGCTCTTCCCTTAGAGACCTGATCAACTTTGCAATGAGTAATAAAAGTATGAGGATTAGCCCAAGTGGCTGCAGCAGAAATATCATCATGGAAAATCTGGACAGAAATACTGAAGAGATTGCCATTGATCTGCTTGCATGAGATCTCAAAGGTTTTGGTACAGACAAACCCAACTTACTGTAGACTAAATAAATGCAATCAGTTAACCACTTGGCTAATGTTATTTTGGTAGCAGGCTTATCTAATCTCAAATCTGAAAGAGAGATAAATAACTGATCTGATTTTCTGAATTTATAAGTTCCATGGAGATGGAAATGGAATTGTCTATGAATGTCCAATAAATGGAAAATATATTCCCCTTTATTGGAGAAACTGGAGAAGAAAACAGGAAGGTTAATGGATTGATTGATTTGTAGAGACACTCCATCTTTATAGAAAACCAAATAAGGGGGTTTGGAAGGTAAGGCTTGCAGTTCCGAAATTCTTCTAGCTGATATAATAGCTACCAACGATATTGTTTTCCAGGTTAAAAACTTTATTTCATATTTAGCAGTTGGCTCAAAACGTGATTGAGTTAAGGCTTTATTAGACTAGGTTCAAATCCCAATGTGGAGTAGGACCTTAAAAGGGCGGTTTCAGTAAAAGGGTTCCTTCAATAAAATCCTTATATAGTTGTGATGAATTTAAGGAATAATTGTCATCTCCAACATGAAAATATGAAATAGCAGCCAACTGTACTTCAACTGTTAAAGAACTATTCCCTTCATTAAAAACATTTCTGCTGAGTCTAAATAATAAACCTTTTCCAATAGTTTTGTAAATTTTTCTAATGGAAGGTTTATGGGAAGACAATAGTATATGATGTACAGGGGAAGACAGCCTGGACTGCCTAGCTATCAATGGAACTGGAGAAAACATGTTGTCAACTTTAGGCCCAAAATGTCCGGATGAATCATGTCTTTTGAATGTGACAGAAGATCTGGAATTGGATCCAAGATCCACAAGGGATGAATCACGTGAGGTCAGAGGAAGGGGAACCAAATCTGATGAGGCCAATAAGGGCAATGAGGATTACTGTGCTCTTCAACTGAGATGCTTTCTGAGGAAAGTTGGGGACATAAAGGTGACCAGGGGGGCCAATCATGGAGAAGAGTATCACAATGTTCTCAGTGCCTTCCCCAGTGGGAGCATCAGGGCAAAAAATCTGCTGCACTTGTTGTTGAGGGTAGATACAAAGGAATCGCACCATGGACAGTCCCAATGATGGAATATCTTCTCTGCAATTTCCTTGTTGAGAGATCACTCATGGGGCAATAGCATGGATCTGCTCAACTTGTCTGATATGACATTGAATTTCCCCAGAAAGTTCAATGCCATCAGAAATTGATTGGATGAAATCTCCCATTGAGACACTCTCATAGCTTCTCAACATTAGGAGTAACATCTGGCTCCTCTCTGTTTGTTGATGCACCAGACTACTCCCATATTGTCTGTCTGAATCGCAATAGTCCCTGAAGTGAGGGAGAGTCTTGAAAGGCCTGCAACGCCAGGAGGACTGCTCTCATTTCTAGGACCTTGATATGTGTGTTGACCTCTTCTGGGGACCAAGTGTTGTGGACTGTCTTTCCCAAGAAATACCCCACCCCACCCAAACTGAGATCCATCCATGGTAACTATGGCTTTGGGCTGGGGAAGTATGAATGGACTGCCCTGTGAAATTTGATCGCAAAAAATCCACCACCTGAAATATCTATTGCATGCCTGAGTTATTTTAATCTGGGTGCAGAAGGGTTGGTGCAGGATGGATCACTGAGTTGCCAAGGTCCATTGAACAATTATAATATCATATCTTGCCAATGGTGCCAGAATTATGGCAGTGGACATTGAACCTAACACCTGTAGAATCAATTGGGCTGACAGTGATGAGTTTTGAATTATCTTCCTGACTTGAAATTGTATAGTTTGTACTCCTGGCAGGGGAGGGGAGGCTGTTATTGATACAGTGTCAAACAAGGCTCCTGTGAATACTAGCACTTGACTTGGTTCTAGATGACATTTGTTGAGATTGATACTAATGACTAGGTGACAGCAAAACTGCAGTACTTAATCTCCTGCTTTGATTAGTAGATGCCTGGTCAGGGTGGTAATGTGCCTGTCGTTCATATAAGGAAACACTTGGAATTTGTGCAGTCTCAAGTGAGCTACTACTGCCATGCAATTGGTGAACACCCTGGTGGCTGTGGAGGGGGTCAAAGGGCAGTACTCTGAATTGGTAATGACTGGCTCCCAGCCAGAAGTGTAGGTATCTCCTGGATCATCTATTCATTTTTATATGATAGTATGCATCATGAAGATCTACTGAGCACTTCCGGTCGTCCTTGTGCAGGAAAGGCAAAATGGACTGAACTGTGACAATCTGGAACTTGGTATGTTGAATTGATTTGTTTTGATTGCCGAGATCCAAAATTAGTCTCCAGTCCCCTGTTTCCTCTGGCACTAAAAAGAATCTTGAGTAAGTTCTGGATTTTTTCTGGCCCATGGGGGCCCTCTTGGAATGCTCTGTTTTGTAGCAGCTTCTTTTATTTCCAGTGCTGCTGCTTTCCTCTGGAACATCAGGAATTTTGTTTACTGTTAGGGATGGGGAAGGGAAAAGGGAATTATATAACTTCTGGAAATTATACTCTGCACCCATGTATCTTTTGTAATGTTTAGCCAAGCTTCCTGGTGCAGGGATAGACGACCCCTGATTGCTTCCAGAGATGGACAATTGGGCCTCCTTTCAAGAGAGCTGATAGGGTCTGTAAGAGAAGGAATTTCTGTAACCCTGATTCTGCGGCCCTCCTCTGTCACAAGGCTGGTGTATTCCTTTAGAGTCCCCCACCCACCCCTGGGGGAACTATCTCCACATGGATCATGGAAAGAACCCTGGAACTTTCTGAAGCACATCCTCACCACCTTGTTGATTATTAGAGAAGGTTATTTGAGGGATCGAAAAATGTACGCCCACTGCAGACAGGGTGTTACCATCTTGCTCACACCTGGAGAGTGTGGCCTTCACTTTTGGGCCAAACAACAATCTTCTGTCAAAAGGAGCATCAATGAAGGAAGACTTGAAGGGCTCTGCAAAATCATGCAAGTGCATCCAGGCATGCCTCTTAATGGAAATGCCTGAACTTGCCTCCAGTAAGGTACCTTCAGCTGCATGAGAAAGTAGCCTCATGGATGATATAGCAATGGACTGTACGGTAGCCAACTGCAATGCAACAGATGTTTGGGCCTCAGCAGTTACTGCGCCTGAGAGGGATTTGGAAGTTCTGTAATCAAACTCTCTGTAGTCTGATAAAGTGTGCAAAATAGTTCAGAGACCTAAGAGCGAAAGGCGTTGAGGTGTAAACACGCTTCCCAAACCTGTACACCATGCTAAACTCCCTGTTAGGGGGATAACAGATGAAACAGATGAACTCTGTTCAGAAAAATCTTTGTTCAAGGCCACCGGCATGACCATAGCATTTACTGGTACTCCCTTGCTCCAAAACTCTTTCCCCTTGGGTGGTGCCAGGATCCTATCTGGTCTCTTGGGGATCAGCTCAACAGAAGTAGGTTTCTTCCACGCCCACTTAAAGATCAACTCAATGAGATCATTGGTGGGTGGAGTCACCTAGGAAGCAGATAGGCCAGACCCAAAAGCCTCCAGAAATACTGGTTGCTCTTGAGGAAGGGTTATCAGTAGACCAAACAACTCTTTGCTTAAGGATCTCCAAAATGTCTCCAAAGGAGACATCATCAGATGGTGATGTTGGAGACCCTTCCTCTTCATTCAGTATCATCTGTGATTGACTCCTGAGGGGAGTCTAAGTGCCTCCTCTTGCACTTTCTCTTCCTAGGGATTTCCTCAGTGGGATGCTCCAGGGAAGTATTGGAAGAAATAAGGATACCCTGCTGGGTGGTCTGGAGGCTTTGGGCTGGCTGTCCCTGTGTAGTAGAGTGATGAGGCCCGTGGCACAAAGACATCTGGGAACCAGAAGGGATATCTGAGGAGGGAGGAACTGTCTGAATTCTGGAATAGAAAACTCTCTCTACTACCACAAAGGCAGAATGCCCCAGGGAGAAGAAGGTTGATGGAGCCAAGAAGGGATGCTTCTGGACCATTGTCTTCTGACCCAAAGGCAGTCCACCAGAGGCAGAGGTCAGAATGGAGCTGTCTAATGCTGACACTCCGAGGGGCAAAGAAGGCTCCCAACCACTTTGGAGTTGACTCTAGCACCTTGGAGCTGACAACAGTGCTTCATCTCAGATAGACATCCGGATCCAACAGCTTCGGAGCCGTTACACTCAGAGAATGAATCGGATCCAAAGAAACCACCATCTTTGAATCCAAAACAGACAGTCCCGGAAGGCTCAGATCCAAGAGTTCCAAATCTGAAGGATGGATTGCAGAAGGACCCAGAATCAGTGAAGAAACACTGGTGAAGGCTTCCTCACACAAAGGGGTACAAACCAGGGGAATACTCCTCTGTATCTGTGCTGAGAGAAACTGCCTCATCATTCTATCCGTATCCACCTCTGTAAAACTCCTGAAAGAATGGGAAGAAAAAGCTATAAGAAGGGGGAAGTAAAAGAGAGGGGGGACCAGGTCCAGAAAGGATGCATATTGGGTCCGGCGGAGCTGTTTTGGTTCCAAGAGAACTGTATCCGAAGAAGCAGACCTAATATCCAAAGCAGTCGGATCTGAGGATTTGGTCTTCAGATCCGGCCATTTGGAAACCTTCTTTGCCGGTTCCTTATTACGATCAGAACATGCAGTGGAAGATCCAGAAGGTTCAGCAAGTCGTTTCCTTGACTCTTTCTGGCCTGTCTTGGAAGATTGAGCTCCAGCCAACGATTTGGAAAAAGTAGTTGGTAGAAGTCTATTTAAAATTAATTTGTTTTTTTCTATCCACTAAATCCCTATAATTAAATGACTTGCAAATGTCACATGGAACTTCTAAATAGGCAGGGCCAGACAATATACACAACAGTTGTGAGCATCGGATAAAGGAATCTTGTGCCCACACTGCTTGCATTTTCTAAACCCAGATGTTTTTTCAGCTATACTCACAGAAAAAGCCAATAAGGCAAAGAATAAGCTTTTTTTTCAGTAGGAAAAGAAAAAGGCTAAGGAATACCATAAATGGTACTAAAGATTACCAGAAAATGGTAAAAAGGGACAGACAGGGAAAAAAAAACTACCAGCAGTGGTATTAAGTTACACTAGATAACACGTAGGAATAAGGGAGAATATAAAGTACATTAAAATTATAAAGACAAAAGAATTTAAATTTGACAAAAACTCACTATAATGCTTGAGAGCTGTAGCGACCATGTCCGTATGTGAAGGCGTCAAACACGATTTGAGGTACTGAAGGGGACCATAGCATTATGGGTAGGGAGGAGCTTGAGAGTTTGTAGTAGGCCACAAGCTGTAAAAAGTGTCCGAGTCAGATCCGAGGATCTGATCTAAACCCAAATGTTGAGGAATGAATGAAAACTGACAACATCAGATCAATTTTTCTGGTGGCAGTTACATTAGCCAGGTGGATTTCAGAATTACAGTCACCTTCACGCAAATCTCCCTATCTGGCTCTCTGAGAACTATAGCATCCTTTCGCCCAAAAATAGCATCTGAGGCAAACTTAAATCAGTCAATAAATTTACCAGTACTTTTTCCCAGATACTAAGACTTTTACATTTGTTGGATGCTCATCATCAACTCAGGTTCTATATTCATAGAATGCAAAGATTCAAGAAATCCGATCAGTTGTTTACTAATTTTTCAAAGCCAAAATTATGTAAAGCTTTTGCCAAAGATACCCTTTTAAGATGGTTATCAGACTGCATTTCTTTTGTCTGTAACAAAAAAAATTTAGCTACACAATCTAAGCCTAAAGCTCATTTCAGTAGAGCAATATCTACTCAACAGCCTATTCTAAAAGACTTCCCATTGACGACATTACTGGTGTAGTATCATGGTCCATACCTTTGTGTCTGATGGCTCCACCATCAGCAGGAATGTCCTTTCTTGATACCACCCAGGTATAACAGCTTGAGAATCTGTCCTATGTGTTGAATTGGATGAAAATGGACAACACTGGATACAAAAGTTATGTACTTACCATAATGATTGATCCATGTTGGCTGATTTTCATCTGGTTCAACACCCCTCCCTTCTTCCCCCCTTCCTAAATTGACACATATGACTTCGGGGTCACCGGGTTCTTACTAAACTGTGAACAGTTCCTGATCATTTTGTGTTGGAAGGAGATAAACTTGATCTAAGATATTAAGGTGGAATACAGGGAATTATGGGTAGGGGAGGAGTCAAAACTCTGGAACCAAAAGAAGCAAAAGAGTTGGTGTCGAGATTAGACCAAACAACCCATGTGTTGAAATGGACAAAAATTGACAATATTGGATCTAATAAGCAGCTTGACTAAATTCTCTGCATATACAAAGAATATAATTTTTTTATATTTTTTTCTCATAATCTCATCATCAAGCCATAATGGGCCATTGTGTTGACATGCATTAAAATGTTTGTTAATAAGAAGGTATAATACTAATTCTAACTAGATTATGTATATATTTGCACTCTATGTTACTAATCTTTAGAAAATCATATATGCCACAGAACTGTATAAAAACTTTATAAATGATGTATTTTAATCTTTGAAAATTTGTGTGAAAACTTTTGGATAATGCTGTAAATATAATTTGGTCTTAAATACTTCTTGGATTTGTAAATGGGGCTTTTCTCCCCAAGCCTCCACTGACTCAGTGGACTTTCCCAGTCAACAAATGTCAATAAATAAATAAATAAATAAATAAAATAAATAAAAGCTCTGAAAGCAGAAAGCTTCAAAATTATAATCAAATGAATGATGGCAATGAAGTAGATTTTTGAGGAACAGCACTACAGATAAACAAAAAATATTCATTGATAATAGCATTTCTAGCACAGATTCAACAAAAAAAGCAATTAACAGTTACAGCTGATTCCTGAAGGATATGAAGTACATTTGGGTGTTAGCAATAACAGTTATCTGACACAAAAGATGCCCAAGTATCAGCTGTTGGCCTGACTGGTAGTAAAAGACATGTTTCGTTGGATCTGTGTACCTCTTTTTCAAACTACTAATGTATTTCTAAGACATTTTACATATTTATTTATTTATTTCCACTGAAGTGATAAAATAAGAAAAATGTGCCTTCAAAGATAATTGTTACACACGATAATGTGAAGAATCTCTACAGTACACTAACACAATAATGACATTTGTTCATCAGCAAATCTGAACAGCAAAGAAGTTCCAGAAATCAATACAAAAAAAGTTTGCCCTACCTTCTCAGGTAGAGAAGAGTCTTCTGATGAATCACCGTGATTCTGTGTTCTACTTTCCAAGGGTAGTGACTGAACAGGGCCCTTTTTAAGGTCAGAAAGGATGAATTGACATGTCTGTATCCAAGTAGTACACTCTTCCTAGAATAATTGATAATGTGTTATTTTTTTTAAATGTCGCATACAATCTAGGTATTGAATTTTTTTTTTGCTGACTTCTACGTAGAGTTACATTTTTCCTCTAAACAGAAAAAAAATCAGTTTTCTATATTCTTCACAGACATCATCTTACCATGCCAAACACAAGGACTACTTATATCCATACTTGTTCATATCTTTATTAGCTTATGCTTCTTTATTTTTTAGGTAAGTCACAAAATAAAACATGTCTCTTCACCATCTCTACATGAATTATTAAATGACCCAACCTGCTGGTTCTAGGTTGGGTATTTTTTCTCCACCAATCACAATGTAGTAGGTTTTTCCTCTAAAATCTAGTACACAGGGAAATCTGCACATCCATGGCAATACATGCTATGATGCAGCACACCTATACAAATGCACAATTACCTTGTGTTTGCCATTTCAGCCCATATCAGTAGTAAGCATTTTCACATAATCAAGAAATATCAATGAAAAACTGACAAATTATGCAACAAATAACACAAAAAGGCATGGTTGCCACATTTAGACAGACCTCCAGCAGTTATTGCTGTCAATAGAGACAGTACTCCATGGGTGAGCAGAGATCAGACATTCAGGACCTAGCAAGCATTGTCTTCTTTTTCATCTTTTTCAGCCCCATGTTGGTTGATTATGTGGTCAATCACTAAGATTATGCCATTCATTCCTCTATGCAGCAACATACAGTCATACAGTAATGAGTGGCCTCTCGCACATGCCTCAGCAAGTACTCAGATGCTAGGTGTGCAATGGGCAGTTTGGGAGCATCACTTTCTACTTGGGGTGACATAGCCCCTTTGACAGCCCTACCCCGTTTATATAATCAGATTTCTCTTGTCAAATCTCTGGACTCCACTGGTCATTCTATGATGGGAGACATGCTTCTAAGACTCACTCCCATCCAGTCTCACATGACAGAACCAATTAGACAATGTCTTTTCATTCTTCACCCTCCAAGGCTGGCCTGCTCTAACATCCAGGACACTAATCAAGTCCAGGCTGCTATAACAAAATACTAGTTGGATTTTGTTGTAGATTAGAATAACACTGCAAGACTATATCTGTTACACAGATCAACAGATACTCTAATAACATATTGGTTACATCTGACATAAAGAACAGTCCTTGATGGATCCTATGGTATGCTAAATTGCAGTGGAAGGAGCCAGAGAATCAAGCAAGCAGACAGCTCAGATAGTCGAGCCCTGGACTACTGACTTATCAAATGTAGCCTGACTCCTTGTGTCACAACTGAGGCAATAATGATAGGTGAAAGTGTGCAATGAAGACCAAGTGGCAATGGTACACATGACACAGCAAAGGAACAAGCCAGAGTGACTCGAAAAGTGGCTGTGTAGCATTACTATGCGATGCAAGGTGTCTAGATAAAAAGATGAAGCAGCTACAGTACTGATGCTTCAGGGGAGGTTGGATAATTTCTGGCATTACAGAAATATGGACCAGCAACGACAGTGATTGGAACGTGGAGATGAACATATAAAAGCTGTTTAAAAATTATCCAGAAGGGAAGTATGCAGGCAGAATAGCAATCTGCATAAAGGAGGACATGATATAGGAGGTCACACAGAAAGAGGAATGTGAGTATATGATGAAAGCAAAAAAAAGGTCACATAGGAATCTATTTTAAATGCCCTGGCAGTTAAGGAGGGACTGTACAAGTAGGAAAGCAGAAAGGCAACAAAGGAGGGGCCTGAATGTAGAGATAAGTCAGAAAATAAAGGAGAGTAGTATTGCTGGAATTTATCCTCAAGTCTTGGTGAGTACGTTCGTGAGATGGACCTTGTTTTTCACAAAATCTCGCAAAGATGACACATATATATACTGTATTTTATTTAACTTATGTCATGGACAGAAGTAGGTTAAAATATAAAAAAAGATAGCTGGATGCACAAGACCCAGAATAAAAAAAGTGCCCATAGCTCTCAACTTCTTAGCATAAAAAATCTGGACAAAGCCCCAAAAATAGGGACACATTTTAAATATTTCTCTTATAAACTAAGAAAGTTGCAAGAATAAAAGTTCTTGTGTTACAATGCATTTTCTAAAAGATATAAAGTCTGAAACTCAAATGCCCATCATTATTCAGTGAATTCAGTCCTTGCTGATTTGCACAAAAATCCAGAAAATCCCAAATTTTATGAGGAACAGACCTAAAATATCAGGCAAAAATCTGGACATTCTGTGAAAATCTGGATAGTTGAGAAGTAAGGTGCCCAATCCTGGTAGGCGCACTGGTGCCAGGAATGGAAAAAATGACTGTAAAATTCCTCAATACATAGAAACATTCCTACAATGGGGCTAGGCCAGGCCCAGGGGGAGGATGGCCCCCCTATTGTAGAAGGAAGTAGTAGTTCACAAAAGATCACAAAAACTGATAGGCCAAAAAAATGACAGAGTGGATTACTGAAGATAAGAAATTATGCACTGTTACTATTACGCAAGAAGCCCAGAATTTCCAGACAGAAGATATACAAAAAGATTAAGAGAGAAATTAGAGGAAAGAAAAATACTTCCACAAGAAAAACTGTCAGAAGCTTCAAATAAAAAATTGTGTTCATTAATACAACATATTTGTGAAAAACATTATATAGACCAAGAACCTTGGGCTGTTTGGAAAAACAAGCAACCAAGGAAGTGTGAAAATATAAAAAACAAAATCTATAGACTTTTGAAAGGTATGAAAAGGAAATATGGACATGGGAAAGAAACAGAGATCTGATATGGTGCAATATTTATGCAAAGGAGAAAGCCAAATTAATCAACACAAAAAAGGAAATCCCAAAGATATTCAAAGAGAAATACAGTCAAAGGCATCCAAATATGGAAAATTTCACAATAAAAAAATCAGATCACAAAGAGGCAATGTAGAACACAATATTAGTAAAGCAGAAGTTAAAAAAAGAAGATGAAGTTATTCAAAAATTGCTAAGTAAAGAATTTTGTGTAAAAAGTCTAACACAGGTTATATCACAGCATGATAGAAGAATGAGTCCCCAGATTAAGGAGGAACAGGAGACATCTGAAGAAGAAATACGGACATGGGAAAGAAAAAGAGATTTAATATGGTGCAATAGCTATGCAAAGGAGAATGCAAAATGAATTAATACAGAAAGAACAGGACCAAAGATATCTGAAGAGAAAAACAGGCAAAGGCATCTGGACGTGGAAAATTTTATAACAAGAAAAAAAATAAGAAAACAAAAAAGGAAAATAGAAAAGAAGATTAGTACTGGAGAAGTTAAAGAAATATAAACTTGAGGTTATGGATCACCTGCAAAGTGAAGGATTTAGTATACAAAGTCTAACTCAGATGACATCACAGCAGGACAGACCAATGGATCCCCAAATTAAGGAGAAACCAGCGGAGCGGGAAACATTTGATCAGTTTCCATATCAAGATACTTTGGATAATTCCACAGGAAGCCAGTACAAATGATGAGGTGGAGTTGCACAGCAGGGGAAGGAACAGGAAAATTGTGGCAACTCTTGACTCAGTCAATGTTGTGGAGTGGTGACTCCAGTAAGTTCCCATATGAAAGAATAACAGATGACACAGGATGAAACTGAAGAGAATGTGGCACAGGAAGATGCTCTTGAACTTTCTACAGAATGCCCGCAGGAAATGGAGAACAAAGAATGTGCCCTCAATTTAGAAGAAAATGATGAGAAGAGTTGCTTGATTTAATAGAGATTGACAGACATATTAAGATCAATGACAGAAATAGACTACAGAGTCAATAAAACCCAAAAAGTTAGAAGTTTGTTAAAACAAATGAACACAGTAATTAGGACTGTCCATAGAGATTCGTGTGATATAGCAGAAGTAAACAGGGTACATTACTGTGTAGCTAAATTAATAACAGATAAAGGCTTACCAAAAACACAGAGTAGTAAGGGAAAGAAGGGGGAAGGGGGAGAAACTGAACGCCATCAAGGACGTATTGAATAAAGAAAACTATACCAGAACTCACCTCCTATCCACTCTACTCTACACCTCCCCCATTCTCACCAAACTTAGCAATAAAAGAAGTTATGTACTCACCATAACGTTCCATGTGTGTTGTCCATCTTTGCCTTCATTCTTACCAGGATGGGTTCGGATCCGACTCTGCCTTATATACAAGCTTGAGGTCTTCCGCTAGCTCATGGCTAAACCCTATCCCAGCATGCACTAGGAAAGCTCCCCAGATCTTGTTTGCAGTTATAATAAGAGAATACAAGATAAAGGCAGTTTAATAACTCAGAGAGCAATAAAGAGGGTCAGTGAATAATGATATCCAATTGTGCCAACTCGGTCTTCCAGGATTAAAAAGGCTGGGGGAAGGAGGGTGGGATGTAAGAATGAAGGCGAAGATGGACAACACACATGAAACGGTATGGTGAGTACATAACTTCTTTATGTGTTGTTGTCCTATCTTGCCTTCATTCTTACCAGGATGGGACAGCGTCCCTAGCACCATCTTTCTTGGGTGGCTCAAGGGAGAATATTCTTCAGAATTATGGAACCAAAAGAGGCCCTGTTCCTGGAGACCAAATCAACTTTGTAATGTGTGATAAAGGTATGTGGTCTTGTCCATGTTGCCGCAGCACAATGGTATCAATTGGTAGTCTAGCTAGAAAGGTGGAAGAGGATGCAATGACTCTTGTAGAGTTGGCTTTAACTTTATGGGGAAGATCTCTGTTTTGAGATTTATAAATGAAGGTTATGCAATCTCAAAGCCATTTTGAAAGTGTCACTTTAGGGACTGGAGTACCTTTCTTTGAATCTGAACAAGATATAAATAGTTGGCTAGATTTTCTTAAGTTCTTAGTCCTGTGTAAGTAGAAACATAATTGTCTATGCACATCCATTTGGTGTAACATGTATTCTGGCTTATTCTCGTAATTTGAATAAAACACTGGCAGCTTTATGGATTGCTTCAAATTTGATTCTAAACATATTTCTGGGCAAAAAGGAAGGATTTCTCCTTAAGGAGACCCTGTCTCTATGGAACAGCAAGTAGGGGGGCTTTATCGACAAGGCTTGCTATCAAGAGAATAGTTTTCCATGTCAAGAATTTGAGTTCGCAGGATGAAGCTGGCTCAAACAGGGGAAAAATTAAATGAGATAAGACAAAATTTAAATCCCACGGTACTGGAGGGTCTTTGATAGGTGGTCTTAATAACAAGGTACCTTTAAGAAAGGCTTTGCATAGTCTGTGAGACATAATATTGAGGCCCGATTCACCTAAATGGAAATTGGATATCGCTGCTAGCTGAACTCTAATGGTAGCTGCGGCTGCAACTTTATTGAATAGTTTTGCCAAGAATTCTAGTATGGAATTTACTGGGGCAGAAAAGGGGTCAATATGATTATGAGAAGCCCATAATGAGAATATTTTCCATTTGCTTCTATATGTCTTTCTCGTTGAAGCCTTATGAAAAGATATAGTGAAGTTCTTATGTATTGGAGATATATGAAAGGTTTTAACATTTGGTTTTATTGCCTTTTTTGTAAATAACACCTTTAAACTCTCATGTTACAATTGTGAATCCAAGCATGTTTATATTACCTTATGTATACTGTATTGTTTGTAAACATTTTTATGGTGTATGTAATACTTTGTGAAGCTTTTCTTGCCGGGCCTCTGCTGAAAAAGGGCGCAGGCTCAGTCAGACATTCCCAGTCAACAAATGTCAAATAAAATAAAATAAATAAATAAAATATTAGGATGTTTTTAACTGATGAAGCGAGGTTAGGAAACCTGGCTATGGTTGGAATCGAAGGAGCCAAGCTGTCAATTTGAGAGTCTGAAGGGAAGGATGGAGCATTCCTGACATGAGTCAGAAGGTCTGGAACTGGGTCCAGAATCCAAGGCTCCTCCCGAAGATGAGGCCACAGGAAGAAGAACCAGATTTGATGAGGCCAATATGGGGCAATGAGTATCAAGTCCTTTGCCATTCTGCAGAAGGCTATTAATGGGAAGGGAGGAAAGGTATAGAGGAGACTCCAGGTCCAGTCGTGGACAAGTGCATCCCTTGGTGACTCTACAAGAGGGGAAATAATAGCAAAGTAGCTGCTGCATTTGGCATTCATGGATGTCGCAAAAAAGTCAGAGCAAGGCTGTCCCCATTTGTGGAAAATCTTTTCCGCTAACTCCTGTTTTACGGACCACTCGTGAGGCATCAGAATTGCTCTGCTGAGTCTGTCTGCAATCACGATGGATTTCCTCGGGATGTGCGTTGGTATCAGAAAGCATTGGACGGAGGTCGCCCACTGCCATACTCTCAGAGCCTCTTGACAAAGGGGGTAAGATCTGGTTCCTTCTTATTTGTTTATATACCATACAACTGAAATGTCTGTCTGTACTGCAATAGTTCCCAGTGGAAGAGAGCCCTGGAATACTTGCAATGCCAGAAGCACTGCTCTCATCTCTAGAACACTGATGTGCAAATGGGCCTCATGATCCTGCCAAGTGCCTTGGACTGTCTTTCCCAGGTAATGCTCCCCACCCCCACCCTATCTGAGTGGTGTCAGTGGTCACTGTGGCTAATGGTTGGGGAAGTACAAATGGTCGACTTAGCATCACATGAGTGGAGTAAAGCCACCAATGAAGGTCTTTTTTGCAAGATTCTGTTGTAAATATTTTGTGGGACATAGGCAGTTCCTGCATCGACCACTGAGTGGACAATAGCCACTGGAGAATTCTCATCATGGTCCCCAAAACATTTAGGACTGTCCTTGCTTGTGCTTTTTGCTTTGTAAGAAGATTTAAAACCTGATGTTGTAGAACTTGCACTCCTGGAAGAAGTTTGGCCATCATACTTATTGTATCCAATTCTGCTCCTATAAAAACAACATGCTGAGAAGGCAGCAAGGCAGATTTCTCGTAGTTTATTGTAATTCCTAGGTGAGAGCAGAGCTGCAAGGTAGTGCTTCTCACTTCTATTAGATGCTCGATGGTGGCGGTTAGGAGACAGTCATCTAAATATGATAACACCCAGAATCCTTGGTGCCTCAAGTGAGCCGCAACTAATGCCATACATGTGGTGAATACTTTGAGGGCTGTAGTGAGGCCAAAGGTCTGAGCTCAAATCTGGTAGTTACTGGCTCCCATCCGAAAGAGTAGGTGTCTACTGGATTGCCTGTCCATTCTTATGTGATAGTACGTGTCCTGGAGGTCTATCGAGTACATCCAATCTTCTTGTCCCAGAAAAGGGAGTATTGACTGCAGTGTTACCATCCACAACTTGGACTTTCTTACAGATTTGTTTAGATTGCTGAGATCCAGAATTGGTCTCCAGTCCCCTGTTTTCTTTGGAATGAAAAAGAACCTTGAGTAAGTTCCGGATCTTATTTGGTCTGCGGGGACTGTTTGGATGACTCTTTTGTCTAGCAACTTTCGAATTTCTGGCGTTGCCTGTTCCCTTTGACTGGGTGGAATGTCTGGGATCTTTTTTATGTTTGGGACAGGGAAGGAAAAGGATATGGAGTAACCTCTGAATATGATGCTTTGTACCCACTTGTCTTTTGTCATTTGTAGCCAGTCTTCTGGGTACAAAGATAAGCAACCCCTGACTGCCTACAGAGATGGACAGGTGGGCCTCCCTTCAGAAGCACTGAAAGGGCTTACCAAAGAAAGATTCTCTGTCACCCTGATTCTGCGGAGCACCTCTGCTGCATGGTTGGTGTCTTCCATTACTACTTCACCCTCTGCTCCCGGGGGAAGATTCACCACATGTGTTCTGGAAAGCTCTCTGGGATTTTTGAAACCACATTTTTCCACTTCCTTTCTGACCTCTGGGATATGGTCTGGTAGATAGGGAAAATGGACTCCTATGGCAGACAGAGTCTTTCATTCTTGTTCACATATAGTTAGTGTGTCCTTGACTTTGGGCCCGAACAGAGATGAGCCATTCACAAAAGAAGATTTAAAAGGTTCTGCAAAGTCACACAAGCACATCCATGAATGTCTTCTTAGGGAAATTCCTGAACCCGCTGCTCTACTCGTTCCATCCGCTGCATAAGAAATCAGTCTCATGGAGGAGTTGACAACTGTATTTAAGGTAGACAGCTGATAGAAAACTTTCTGTGACACCCCTTCAGCTACTGAACCTTGGAGAGTATCTCCTAACTCCTTTAGGAGATCTCTCTGTAATCTAGTCAAGTGGATCAGGTAATTGAACGATCTGAGAGCATATCTGTCCATTGTGCGAGACTCCTTGTTCAGTGGATGAAAATAATAAGATGTCTCTGAGAGTTCCTTCTTGGTGCCTGCTGCCACCACCATAGCATCTGCTGGGACTCCCTTAGATAAAATGTTTTTGTCTGGGGGGATGTGATGAACATATATGACCTCCGAGGAACAGGTTCCACTGAATCTGGAGACTCCCATGCCTTTTGAGACACTAAATCCAGAAGTTCACCAAAAGGTGGAGACACCTAAGTGGAGGAAGGGGGAGATCCAAAGGCCTTCAGGTACACGGCTCCTCTGCTGAAGGGTTGGGAGACTTCCAGCTGCCTCTCTGTTTAAGTATTTCTAAGATGTCTCCAATGGAGACATCATCAGGAGATGACTGTGGGGACCTTTCAGCTTCATCGAGGTCTTTATCAGAAGTGATGGACTCCTCTGTGGAGTCTAAATGCTTCCTCTTACATAACCTCTTCCGAGGGACCTCTTCAGAGGGGTACTCTGGAGAGGTTTCAAAAGAGTGGGAGGCACCCTGTGGGGCATCCTGAGGCCTAGGATCTCCACGTCCCAGTAGATGCAAGGGTATAGAGGCAGACACTGGTGCCTTTAGGGGAAGAACATCCAGAGATGACAGCAAAACTGCCTGTGGAGACAGCAGTCTCCTCCTCACCTCAAAAGCCCCCCCCACCCCTGATCCGAGAAAATCCCTGGATCCGAAGAAGCCAAGGGAACCCCTGGAATCAAGGAGGATGGCTCTGAGGCTGAGGTAGGAGCCGTGTTCACCCAAGCCGATGCCCCAAGAGGCAAGTTTGGATCCGACAACTGTCCAATCTGACTAACCTCCCCAGACCCAACTGGAGAACATTTGCTCCTAGACTCCTTGAGCTCCGATGGAGCCGAGGACATCGGAGCAATGGTCGGATCCAAAGATCCCATAATAGGTCTCGGGTCCGCTGGTTCCACCAATATCAACTCCGGACATTCCAGCTCTGAAGTCAAAGGTCGGATCGGAAGAGGAAATTAAGCAGAAGAGGAAGATGTGGTCAGATCCGAAGCCCTTGCGGTTGGATCCGATAACAGCTTGGCCAGCACCGGTGTCTTTAATAGCCTCTGTACCACTCAATCCATGTCATCGTCGGATAGGCACCTGGAAGACCGAGTGGAGGGGGCTGGAGATTTGGAAGGTTGGAGTATAGGTGATCTTAGAGTAGGGGAGAACAGCTCCAAGACAGTAGACTGGCTCTGCAACACAAACTCCACCGCCACAGAGACTGATGGTGGCGGAGCAGTAGATTTTTTTGGATCCGACAGCCTTAGGATCCGGTGTTGAAATTTTAGTAATCATTTTGGAAAGCTCCAATGGAGCACTGGAAGAGGTAGAGCTCATCCCCGACTTGTCGGATCTTGAAGATGGAGACTGGTCAAACTTTGATGAATCCGGACCTTCTTTAACTGCTTCCAAGAAGGGTTTTTTTAAAAGACCTCTTAGTATTAATTTGTTTTTCCTGTCCAGAAGAGGCCTGTGATTAAAGGAACGACAAATGGAACAAGATGCCTGGAGGTGGACAGCTCCTAGCCAATAGCCACAAATAGTGTGTCTATCGGTTAGGGACATTTTCTGTCCACATTTTTCACATTTTTTGAAACTCCAGGATTTCGAATCTTTAGAAGATATCCTGAATAAGGGATAGTAACACGAAAAAAGCTAGAGCATTTTTCTTTCTTTAACAACAACAACAGCAACCACAACAATAGTTAAACAATAACTATGATTGTAAAAGAGAGAAAAAAAGGAGGGCACGGCCCTCTAACTTAAATGGGCTATGTCTGGAAGACTGAAAGAAGGGAAGCCCTCTAACTTAAATGGGCTAAGGGTAAAGCATTTCTCTAATTTAAATGAACTGTCTAAACAATTTTTAAAATAGAGAAAAAACAAAGGTAAGAAGAGCACTCTAACTAAAATGGGCTATTAAGAGTGCTAGGTGGAGGCCAGGACAGGGAGAATAAGGCTTAGGCGGGAGACGAAGGCCAACAGCAGAAAAATAAGCAGAACAAAGCGGAAATAACAAACTAGCACCAAACTAGTTATCTAGATCAATAATAATTAAGAATAAGCAATTTCCGACAATAGCGATAATAATCATGAGTATACTTAGTCAGAGCCAGCAGAATGAGCACCCGATCTTGCTTAGCGGCAAACGAGATCTGGGGATCTTTCCTAGTGCATGCTGGGACAGGGTTTAGCCATGAGCTAGTGAACGACCTCAAGCTTATATACAAGGCCAAGCTGGATCTGAGTATCGGATCCGAACCCATCCTGGTAAGAATGAAGGCAAGATAGGACAACAACACTTCTAGGCTTTCCAAACTCGAATCCCATTATAACAAAATAGCAAAGTTTGCCACAAACTCCCCACACAGGTCCCACCGCTGCTCCTCCCTACAACTATTAAATTGGTTAGAACTCCCCCAACACATAATCAACACCCAACTCATTTATCACCTACCACTTAGTACACCAGCCAGACAAAACCCCAGCCTTAGAACAATTAGTCCAACCATATACTAACATTCAACAACTCCGATCTACACACAAAACCCTCTTACAAGTCTCCAAAAGCAACAACAAGGCTGGGGATACTCACTACTCCAACCATATTTCCAAAACCTGGAACACAATTCCCCAACATATTTTAAACATTACAAACCCAACCAAATTCAAGAAACAGCTAAAAGACCACATATATAGCAACTGGATATGCTCCTTTATCAACCCAGCTTAATCCCTCCCCTGTATGTCTTATTCCCCAACCCACATGTTCCCCTCCAAAGAACAGTAGCCATCTTTGCACCCTTAATAATATACTAGACATCTCTCCCTCTTCAAACCCTCCTCTCCCCTTTTACAATCTTTACTAACCTGATTAACGAAGCTAAACCTACCCTCAAATGCCTATTATGTTATTGAAAAACAAACTCAATACTCTGTAAACAATGCTTATGATATTATATATGTCAATGTATAATGTTACTTGATTCCTTGTTATCGATGAGATGCCTGTGATGCCAATATATACTTGTACTTGTCTTGTTATATCAATGTACTTGTTCCTCTCATATCAATGCCTATGTAAATTATATTTCTGGAGTTTTTCTCCCCGGGCCTCCGCTGAAAATGGGCTTACACCCAGACAGACTATCCATGGAAACAAATGTAAAATAAATAAATAAATAAATAATAAATAAATAAAGCAATTAAGACAAGAAGTGTCACTGTTAGAAGAGTATAGAAGAGGGAACAGATCATCAAAAATACTCAGAAAGACTGACGTGATAAAAGCAATGCGCAATATCAGAACAGATTAGGATCTATCGTGCACTATCTCAAATAAAATAAAAATATCAGCACAGGTTGAAAAACTTAGAAGCTATGCAGATAAATATAAAGGAAAAGTACAAAATTAATAGTTTATTGATGACCAAAAAAGTTTTATAGAAAATGGGGCAACAAGGCAAAAGGAATTGGAACACCACCAAAAAAAAGAAGAAATAGATACATTTTGGAGAAATATCTATGAAGATGATATGGAACGTAACAGAGATGCCAAATGGATAGAATAAGTAAAAGAAAGAATAAGAAGTTCAAATATACAGGATATGAAATGGAATGAAGTAATGGCCAGAGAAATTGAAACAAAGTTAAGAAAAACTCCTAATTGGAAAACCCCAGGCCCAGATGCAGTACCTATCTTCTGGCTAAAAATATTAACATCTTTACATGAAGATTTAGCCATGAGTAAAAACTATTTATATGTGCACCCTGAACAGACACCAGCCTGGTTAACAACAGGAAAAAGCAATACTCCTACTTAAGAGTGAACCTGCAAGCTATCCTAAAAACTGTAGGCCAATAACCTGCCTTCTGATAAAGTATAAACTATACACTGGAATTGATGCTGACAAAGTTTATAGTCATTTAGAAGAAAACTCAATCATGGCACTAGAACAAAAGTATAACAAGAATAAGTCATATGGAACAAAGGATCATTTGTTGTTAAATAATTTCATAATGGCAGACTATAAAATGGGGAAGAATCTACGGCATGGATAGACTACAAAAAAGCATTTGACAGTTTCCCACATTCATGGATAAAACAGTGTTTAAAAATGTATAAGATACACCCTACACTGATTGATTACAGGACAGCGACCATGAAACAGTAGGAAACCACTTTGCAGTTAAGCCTTGATAAAGGACAAATTATTATTCCAGAGATAAAAATTCAAAGGGAGATATCCAGGGTGACTATCTGTCACCACTGCTCTTTTGTCTTGCCCTTAACCCATTAAGTTGTTTACTTAGCAGATTAGGTCATGGCTACAGTTTGGCTCCCAGAAAAAAATACTTCTCATCTTTTTTTTGTAGATGATTTAAAAATGTACAGTTCATCAGATGAGGAACTGAAAGCACATCTGCAAGTGTTCAAAACATTTTCAGATTATATAGGAATGTCATTTGGTCTTGATAAATGTGCAAAAGCTTCCTTTAAAGCAGGTAAGCTGCAGCACCAAGAAAACATCAGTTTGGGACAAGAATGTAATATAAAAGAACTTGATCAAGAGGGAGGGTATAAATATTTGGGAATTGATGAAGAATCAACAATAAAACGAAGAAATGTGAATAAAACTTAGTAAGGAATACTTTAGAAGACTTACATTAATACTGAAGACAGCACTGACATCAAGGAACAAAGTTCAGGCTATAAACCAATTTGCTCTTCCTGTCCTAACTTACAGTTTTGGAGTGATTGACTTAACCTAAAGGTGTTATATAGGTTGGACAGAAAAACAAGAAGGATACCTCATAGTCATCAAATGAACAATAAAAATATGTGTATACCAATACTATATATTCCCCATTCTGAAGAAGGTATGGGCCTCCTCGAAAGTGATTACATGTATAGATCTGCAGTCATGGGACTGCATACGTATCTGCTGACCTCACAATACCCAAATGTAGTAAAAGTTTTGAAACATGAGGAGAACAAGTCTAAGATGACTTCCCTGCTTAGTTTAGTAGAAGCATATTGGCGTCAATTGGGAATGGAAATCAAACCAGAAACAGATAAAAATCTGAATGTGACAAAAAAGGAAAGAAAGAATATAAGGTAAAGGATCAGATGAGAAGGCAAGAAATGTGGAAAATACATAAATACTGTAGCAAGTATAGAAAACTCTTGGAACAAATTCATGCTGATCAGGATCGAACACAGGAATGATTAAGGAAAGGTGAATTTAAATCAAAAGATGAAAGGTTAATACTGGCTGCCCAAGATAGTAGACTACGTACACATTGGTTTACAAAGTCCATTGAACGTGTGGGAGAAACAGACAAATGTAGGTTCTGTAAAACAGAATTGGAAACAGGTGCACATCTTGTTGCTGGTTGTGATATACTAATGGCAGAAGTACTGTATACTGAAAGGCATAATAATGTGGCAAGACCATTGCATTGGGGATTATGCAAACAGTATATTATTAAAGTAGCTGAAAAACACTGGAAACATGAGCCACAAAGCATTACAGAAAAAAAAGCAGTAAACAGATATCAACATTTAAACCAAAATAAAGTATACACGGGTGTGTATTACTGACATATGATCGACTTTCTATACAATTGTTTCCCAATTATAATTTGCTACAGTCATTACTCTCCAACATTGCAGTTACTTTTTGCCATGTTATATATAATGATGTAGTTCTTTCAGTTCTTCCTTTAATAGTGTTCATTTCCAGCTAAGAGCACTTCTGACTAACATCAAAGACTGAAATAATACTAACTTTATGAACTTTAATCATGCTTTGATATAGGAATGCGGTCCATTCCCGTCATGGTATTAGAAACCCAAAAGACTTAGAAAAATTAAAAAGGAGGCAAACTGGAAAGAAGTTGATGGAAGAGGGTCAAGAGAGGGAATACAGACTTCTTCAGGTGCACAGAAGAAAGAAGGAAGAAAGGGACACATGGAGAGACTTGAAGATGATCAAAGAAGACCATGAAAAAGCAAAGGTACTGAAAGAATAATCTGCTTCAGTCTTTATAAAAGAAAGTAAGGGGGGCAGTGCCATGCTGGCATAGAGTTCAGGCAGTGAAAAATCATCAGGACAGGAGGAAGAGGATGAGAAAGAACTGGTTTCAATAAGGGTGGATAAAGCCTAGGGAACAAATGGGTTGCCTTCAAGTTCCTAATGGACCTGGCCAATATGCAAGTAGTTCCCCTGACTGTGGTTTTCAACAGATCACAGTCCACTCTGGAAGTGATGTGGACTGCAAAATAGCAACTTTGATACCCCTGTAGAAAAGGGAGACTGTAGGAAAAATCCAGGGAACTACAGGACCATTGCCTTAACAGCAATGGCAAGAAAAGTCTGGAAATAATCCTGAGAGAAAGGCTGGTAGCTTTTCTGAAGGGTAGCTGCTAGGGCAATAGCTAATATTGGTTCACTGCCAAAATGAGGTGTTTCTTTATGTTCTCTTCTCCTCTCAAAATACTGACCTACTTTACAAACGAATGTATATACTGTACATTACATTCTGCTTGACTGTACATTGCACTGTGCTTGTTCACTAGAACATATATATGTGTGTGTGTGTATATATATATATATATATATATATATATATATATATATATATATATATATATATATACACACACACACACACACCACACACACATTTTTTTTTTCAGTGTAATTAGTCTGAACTACTGTGTTATTTCTTACATTTCTGTGTTTTTTTTTGTTTGTGAAATGTTTTGTATTTCACCAGGCTGAGCCTGATACTGGTAAATACTGATCAGTGCACTACCCCAGTAAACAACATAAATACATTTACAACAGCCTTAAAGGTAAAATCAACAATGAAGTACCAGTAGATAATGGTCAATGGGCTTCACACAAAATATTGAGTTTAGGAACCACATCAGGAAAATTTATTTAATAAATGTTTATAACTCACAAGCTTTCATATAATGGATATACTTCTTCAAGTGTTCTAAAACATAACCACAGACCACTTCCTTCTAATGAATGACTAAGATCACATGACCATTTTAAGAAGCATCAATGAAATCAATAAAAACAGTAAGTGACCAGCTAAAAAAATACTGAATACATATAAGATATAGATGTAAAATATTAGCATTTTAAACATTTGTATAATAAAACTGAGTTTAAACTATATGTATCATTTATTCCTGGAGATGTATATGCCTGTAATAATCAAACCATTTGTAGTGCAGGTACTCCACATAACTGATAATATTATCTGTACAACAAAGTAAAGAAGCCAGTTGCAATTCAAGAAACATGACAGAATGTTTTGATGCTGCTTATGTACTATGCCTATAGAATGCACTGCTAAAGTTCCTTTTTATTTTATTCTGTGTCGATTAATTATGCATATATTGCATTATCTGACTGGATAGTTTATATTTTGTATTTTAGTGAGCTTTAATCACAAAATTTGACAATGGTCAGTTACTGACCTAATGGCAAAAAAAAAAAAAAAATTGAAAGTGTGTGATTAGACCTTCTTTAACAAGAAGAGGATGAACTGGCCTATATTTCTAAATTTTAACACCTGATGCAGCTAGCACCTAAGCCATTGGATATGAAGGACCCTCCCTCCTAAAAGATTTATGGCCCAGCAAAGAAGAATGGGAAAGCAAAGGACTGGTTCATAGACAACTGGTATGGTAATCGAAGAGAAAAGTTAGTTTTTTTCACAGATGACAATATTTTGTACTATATGGATTCCAGGTTATATTCCTGTGACTCCACAGGATAAACTTTGTTCAGCTACTCATCCCCCATCTAAACCTAATCTCAATCTAATTTCCATAGAGCAAATAGTCCACCAAATATGTTTACTATAACTGCACCACCTACCTGGATATATAATAAAAATGCTATACTTGTTAAATAACATTCAAAGCTTCTATGTGAAGTATTATACTGGCACTACCTACATATGAAACTATCTACTAAGGTTCCTCACTGTGTTCTGATATGTGAAAATATCTGCAAATTTTCCTCGTATTTTTGCCAACTACTATGAAAGACATGCGTGCGTACATGGGCGTGCCTTCTTTGAAGGTTGGGCGTCGAGCTGGCACCTCGGCGTTTCGTAAAAATCTACTGTTAATCATTAACAGACCGGAGTTCCGCTGCGGCGACCCCTTACCGGGAAAAAGCCGAAAGACAAACAACAACAACTATTAATAGATATCTATGCTATATAACATGTTGATTCGTACTTTTTTTGATTTGTGAAACTCTGAACTGTGTAATATGTGATTTGTACTTGTTTGACCTGTGTAGAACTGTCTAAAATGTATCTGGAGCATTTCTTCCCGGGCCTCCGCTGAAAAAGGACCTGTGTCCAGTCTGACTTTCCCAGTAAACAAATGTAAAATAAATATTTTGTACTTGATAAATCTGGAAAAGGATATCTCAGTGTTGTGGATCATATTGTGAGACAGTTTTAACTCTCTTCAGAATATAAAATAAAGGAAGATAAAACAAAGGCTATAACGGTAAACTATGTACCCACTGATGAACTGGTTCAGCAATACCCATACTTATGGAAACATGATAAGATGAAGTATTTAGGTGTACAGATTAAAAATGATTATACTATGGAGGTTAAGGATATGTGGGAAGAGACTAAACAAAAGTTAATACAAAAATTATGAAACTGGAAGATCTTGATCATGGATATGGATAGCAAAATACAAGCAGTGAAAGTGTTTCTTGAATTTTAACATACAGGTCAGGCATATTTTTATCAATCAGAGAGGTTGCAGACCATAATTTATTTTGGGGTGAAACAGCAAGAGTTAAGTTAGATAAGTTAATTCTCTCCATGGAACATAGTGGCTTAAGATTGCCTGATTTTAGGGATAGTTTAGAGCTAAACAGTTAAGGCCCATACACACAGACACACACACACATATATATATATATATATATATATATATATATATATATATATATATATATATATATATATATGGGTCACCTTAATTTCGTCGACAGTTCATTTCACTGCAAAGCCCCCACATATCATAAACGTTTTACAGAATACAGATGTATTCTTACAAGTGCAATGAATAACTATTTCGAAAAAAAACATTTTAGGACCCCAGTATGTGGGGGGCTTCGCCCCCCACACCCCCTTACTATCAATTCTAACTCCAGGGTCGCTGTACATTGGGGAAAAGGCCATATACCATTGTCGATGAAATGAGTGTCAGTGAAATGAAGTTTCAGTGAATTGGGCCTGCTGAGTTGAGTGTCAGTGAAATGAACTGTCGACGAAATTAAGGTGATCCATATATATATATATATATATATATATATATATATATATATATATACACATAAGCATAAAGTTATAAGACAAAGTGGAAAGGGATAATGATAAAATGGGGGGTTAGGAAGTAAGGAGAGAGAGTAGGATTTTGAGTGCATGTCATTAAGGAGAACAGCCACCACCATACAGAATATTATATTCATAAAGTAGCAGAAAGTATATTAAGAACTAAGTCAACATGGGAATGGAGAAAGGATATGTTTACCAATAGAGTGACTGCAAGCAGGTGTATAGAAAGTAGGAAAGAGGCGGCTGAATTTATTTGTGAAAATTAGGAAAGGAACCAAGGCTTTGAGAGCAAATGCAAAGAAAGGGAAAGGTTTGGACGAGGCTAAACAGAAGTATGGAGGTTACAGACTACCTTACCAAAGTGAAATGGACATGGGATTGTTAAATGAAAGAAAAGTGCTGGTAGTGTATTTAGTTAGTCTAGAACAGAAGTTGCTGTTGAAAAAGAATAAACAGTAGTGCATATAAAATACTAACTATAAGAATCAATTCGAGGACATTAGAAAAGACTGGGAAGAGGCAATGGAAAGTCACTATACAAAGAAACAATGGGAGGACATCTGTTTGGCTCGCAAGTATGAAACAAAGCCTAGACAGTTTGGGATTTTTGCTTGGAAGTGTGCATTTGAAAACCCATATCAGACTTCACAGAATTTTTCCTCAGGCAGATGGCAAATGCTGGAGGTGTGATGGGGAAAAGGATATCTCAGTGCTGTGGAATATTTTTAGACAGAATGCCCCGTTTGGTATGTAGCTCACCAGACACATTCAAAACCGGGAACGTCTACAGAGGTTCATCATTAAAATAATACAGGGCGGAAATATCATGTCCTCAAAGCCTATTCCTGTATTCTGTCTCCTAGAGGTTATTGAGCAGAGATCTGTACCTGGCATACATGACAGCATCAGACCCCACTCAGACGGACCTTCTGCATACCCCCCCCCCAAAAAAAAAAAAAAAAAAACAGCACCAGAATTACCTATATATAGGACCTGTTGGTGGGACAGGTATTTATCCAAGAGACTACCCATTATTTAGAACAGGCTTCTCTTCTATGTAAAGCAGAGCTCTTCTCCAACTCAAATGTAACTTGGACACCTAGATGGGAAACTGGATATTCACCCCTGGTTTGGCACTTATGTCCCTAATGGAGACAAGTAGTCTGTAAATGGTTCATCTTCCAAGCCTTTGTCTGTAAATATTTCATCTCCCAAGCCCCAGCTTACACTACCAAGGGTACCAGAACTTGTCAGAGATTTGGGATGCATGGTTAGGCTTAAAAAGGCCCCAGTCGTCGTTATCCTAGTACATACCTGTGAAAGTGAGAGATAACTAGGAATATGTTTCTTAAAGAATGCAATGAGGTGGCAGGTTTTAAAAATTCCCTACAGAATACTAGGTCAGGCATTTTGGTGGAGCAAATGGTTGTAACTAAGGAAATTATTCTTCTGAGATAGTATATAGGATCTGAATTACCCAGACATAGCATCTTACTGAATTTAATGTTATTGACAGCCAAAAAATACTACAAAATGGAAATCAAAAATATAAACCAACTGTAACTGAAGTACTGAATGTTGTAAAGGTGATAAAGGAACTGGAAGGGGATCTTTAGAAAAGAGAAGGAGCAATGTACATAAAAATAAATGGAATTTATGGGAACAATGCATGCAGAATACTGTTGAGGAGGATGAATGAAATTTAAGGGAAGACAAGAACTGAGCAATTTATATAATGTTGGAGTGAATGAAAAATGGTTAAAATTTATAATGCTTGAAAATAAAAGCAATATCAGTAAGGTTTGTTTTCTTTTCTATTACTGTGTATGCATATATGTCGCTTTTTTAATCTGCTTAATACAGATATTAAAAGAATGGTATAATATCCTAGGAGAATGACAAATATTAAGTATGTTTTTCTTGAAGCTTTCATCCATTTAAACTGATTCACAAGGGGCAAACCCCACCAGGTAGACTAAAAAAGGGGACACTACATACAATAGCTGTTGTGTGCTGTCAGGCACTTCCAGTATATTAACTGCACATTCTTACATTCCTCTGTCATTATATCATACCCCAAAAGAAAGACTTTAGGACACAATTCTAAATGTTTGCAACAACAGTTTTTTTACATGCATTACTAAATGCATTACCTTTATGCATTGTATAGAAATTTGCCTATGTATGTTAATTATCTTCAGAACATATATGATTATCAACTGACTGTGTTTCTTAATGATTTGTAATTGACTATTTTTGCCTTTATGGGTTGTGACTGAAAAGAGCTCACATACCACAGACCAGGCATTTTACCCAGCAAACTTCAGAAGTCAACATATGTGCATAGCATAACATAAATGCAACAGTTTATTAACAGTTAACTGAAAGGAACTTTCCATTCTGATACTATGAACAGCCTAGTAATAATAGATAGCAACAGAAGCCAAATCCCTTTGAGAAGTTCTCTACAGTCTTTAGTTAGATAGGTCCATTCATATCCGTAAGTTGGATTCCAGTGGAAAAAGGGCACCAGCCACATGATTTGCAAGCATACGGATGGAATATACCATGGTGTAACCTCATAACTGTCTCTCTCTCTCATTCACATAATACATATCACAAAATATTTTCTGACCTTTTATATCCCTTTACCCTGCATTTATAGGGGGTCCAATACCTTTCAAAAAAGCATCTGTAGATTCTTTAAAAACTTAAATTGGTGTTCAACAGAGATTAATGATTCCATGTAGTTAAACTTCTTTATATGTTACAATATCAGCTTCTTAGCTATAAATATATTTGCTTTAATAAGTAGATGATATATAATGAAATGTTGTCCACTGCAGAGGGGATCAGCTACATTTAAGCTTGCACAAGGATGAGTGCTGAATAGTATGCCTTGTCGAGGTATGCCCTTTGGATCGAAGTTATACGCCTGCTGAGAAACACTAAAATGGCATTCTCTACACAGTCATGCCATCATTGTTTAGAACTCCTATAATTTCCTATTTTTGAGTTCCACTAAAATTGGAACTCTAAACTCAGGCCAAAGATACATGGCAGAACTTTTATTCATCTTTTAAGTCTCTAAAGGCAACTGACAGGGTAACATACCTTTAGATGTCTGGAAAAGGAGGGTCCATACCAGCATAATCCTGTATGAGATATGGTACCAAGCATCCCAGCCTCCAGGGAGGGTCACACATGTACAAGAACTCGACTATCAAGCAGCATGAGGGTTGTAGTAACTGGCATTTTTTCCAAATCTACAAACTCTGCACCACCTATTTTACCTGGTAAATTTATGACTGCCTGAAGTCATTTATCTCAGCATCTATCTCAAATAAAGTATATCAACAGTATTTTAATCTTTTGAAATCCAACCACAGGTTACCATCAAGCATGAGACCTGATAAAGGTAATTTAACAGAAAAGATAATGGGAGGGATATTCAGCTGCTGGCATTCTCACATTCCTTTGTTGACCTCCTAATACAATGAAGAACAAATGGTTTCCCACACACCTGGTTAAAAGACCTGTACGTTCATCTACAAATAACTAAGACAAAGAAATAAAGAAGACATGCTAGCATGATAGTTTCATATCACAACATATTCAACACCTCTGTAGCAACCTGGATAACCGAACAGGCAGCCTAAATTTCTCTCCAGTGTATCTTGTGTTGCCCTCCTTGAGGCTGGAGGGAAGTTTTGAATATGGTTTATTGGCAAGGGCTTGTAATGGTATGTAGACTGACAGCCTAGTGTTTTCCTATGTATCTATACAACAGTCATTAGCAAACTGAAATTATGAGTACATAATTCTCAACCCCTCAGTCTCCACCTATGTCACAGAATTTGGGACAGAGGCTCAATAGCCAACAAAAATAGAGTAAAGGGAAAAGGCGATCCCCAAATCCTACCTTAATTAAAAATAAGGGGTTGCAGAGAGTACTTTCCATTAGAATCCTAGAGAAAGGGTCATCTTATTATTATGCTCAGCCTGTTCTGCACAAAGCTGGAGAGAATCCAATCTAGTTCAGAGCTGATCAAAGGTATTTCCATATAAGGGAATCAAAAGCTTCCTCAGAGTCAATGAGAATGGCTACTGCTGGTGGTGCAAACTTCTTTTATGCCTGCATGTTGTGTGGTTGGCATAATGGTTAAGATGTTTACCTCAAAGACAAAAGGTACAGGGTCTGATTCATACCTATGGGTGGGAAATTTGTCCAGGCTTAAAATGTCCTGCAACAGCAGATAGGTTCATAAGAGGTTACTAGGCTAATGGCCCAAGGGCTTTTACAAGTCTAGCCATGTTCTACCCTTGTTCCCTAATTGACTTTGGTTATATGGTCATTATTTGCAGACTGAGTCTATGATTAGCACCAACTGCCTCTGTCCACGAGGGACATAAGTGCCACCCCTGTGGCGAATTTACGGTCTTCCATGCAGCTGTCTAGGTTGTACTTGAACAGGGTTATTAAGGAGTTCTGCTTTATGTGAATTGGGAGTTTATTTCAGAGAAGCAGCAAACTCTGGGAAATATATCTGTCTCTCCAGCATGTTCTGTTAATGTCACAGGCTAGGCATTACTAGGCTATGTAAAAGAAGGGTATACAGAGTTTCAGCATCACATTTTAATAACTCTGGGTGTCATGGGTGGATAATGGCAGGAATTACTTCATGGTTGTGAAGAGCCACAGTTTTTCAATATAATTTTGCTTTTGTATTTATCAGGGAAATTGGGTGATATACATATACTATATATATATATATATATATATATATATATATATATATATATATATATATTTATAAAATCTTTAGTGCAACCTTTCCGGGTTTCGAAAGGACAATAATTCTTGATGCATTAAAACATAGTGGTAAGATTCCAATCTCTAATATTTTATTGAAAAGCAAGTTTAGTGTTGCCAATAATAAAGGCTTTAGGAACACTCCAGCTGGCAGTTTGGCCAGGTTTAGAACCTTCCCGTGGGGTGGGAGAAAAAATTGCTGCAAAATGTCTTCATGTATAATCTCTTTATGCATCATGTTTTGATATTGGACCTCCATCAACGGTAAATGTAGGGCCTGCAACACTTCTCTTAAACTGCTCCTGTCAGAGCTAAGGGATAAATAGGCCATGCATAAACAGAAGTAAAGGTCTTGAATAAGGCTGCAGACAACTCTGGCGTAAAGCACCTTCAGGTGTGTTGAAAAAATATATAAAATTACTAAACTCAGAATCAGTTGTCAAAACACCCTTGAGAAAGCAACCATTACAGCAGCAATAAAAATTTTAATGGTTAAGCACTTTCATCTTTTTGAAAAAGTACAGACTTCTTCAGAACTATGATGCTATTTTGTTACCACACTGTTAAATAACACAACCTTTAAAAATCTTTTCATTACTAATGCTGTGGTTGCTTACTCAAGAGTGTGCTGACAATTGATTCTAGCATAGTGCACACTGGGCTTTCTAGGCTTTGCCCAACACCTTTTTAGTTTAAAATCTAACAGCCTACTTAATGTATCAGACAGTACACAGGCTTGTAGGGCTGCCTTCTATAAACTGAGATCTGTCTTCTCCCTTAAGGCCACATTTAATTTGCAGTTGTTCTTTTTTTGTATTTCCTGTAATAGTACCTTGTTTTTGTAAATAGCCTTCTTACACATGACTAATAAATTGTGGGTTTGATTTTCCATGTCTGTGATAGAGCTGTCTAATCTGCAAAGAAACTAAGTTTTGTCCGCATAACACATCTTTTAAAGTAGATTTAAATAATTCCAGCAATAGAAAATTAGGTATAAAATCTAGAGGGTCTAGGCTAATATAATTTTTCAGCTGGTGAGAGGGTCAGTCAGGACCAAGGGATAAACTTGCCATTGTTTTCATAGGTGCATGTTGCATGGAGTCGACCATTAGCACCATCCGAATCCCCTGAATGTCTCATAAAGGACACAGGGCAAGACAGAGCACATCAAAGAGGAAGAAACTAAAAATTAACATAAGGTGGTGCTAGGGGACACCAATGGAGCAAACAAAAGGGGGGTATCCAGGGTCAGAAGCATTCAGCAGTCTCAGGATCTTTTAAATTTTACATTGCCAAATTATCATTCAAAGCAATCTGTGTCCTGCTATGGCTGTCAAAGCCCACAGAGACCTATCAAAAACAATATTTAATACAACATTAAAGTATCCCTTGTCAAGACTGGTGCATTCTTTGTATTAAATTTTGTTAACATCCCAAAGAAGGATGAGAAAAACTCTGGAAGGTCATGATTTCGACCAATGAGAGTTTCTAGGCACAATTTACCCAACTCCACTTGTATTAACAACATGATCAATTTCTTCTCTTAGTCCTCCTGCTTATCCATAATTGAACAGTTCAGCTTTTTATTGATAAAGGTGTTTACAACCCTCTCAGAAGAAGGTGCTAGACACATTAGTGTAGGGTCTCCTTTAAAACAATTTAGACATCTTTTATACATATCAAATGTATCATTTTACAAGAAAATTCTAATAGGCATTATGCATGGATTTAGCCCAGATCCAAAACCTCTCACATTCAAAGAAAGAACCGTAGTTGCAGACATATGCTGGTTACTAAACTAAATGGAGAGTTTTATTACATCAACTGTATCAAAACTATAACTCGCTGTATAGAACAAGCCCATGCTGCTAGTAGTAAATAATCTGTCTTCCCAGCTATCCAAATGGGAAATAATATATTATTTTAATAATGTCAATAACACTAGTAAATTTAACTGCAACCAAAAGAAAACTAAATAAATAAGTGTCTAATACACTGCTGTACAAATGAAAAACTTGTGAAAAGTGCTTTGATCTCACTTACTAATGCCTTGCTATCTAGATGCACACTTCTTACAACAAGACTGTCAATAGTCTTCGCAGATAATAGAACTATAAACAAAAGGCATATTTGACCGATCTTTCTACCACATCACTTTTGTGCTTCCAAAATGCTCTTTTTGGTGCTATCCATCAAGGAAAAATGGTGAAGAGGTTTCTGATACTTTTGATCAAGTTCATCTGGTGGATCCCCTTCCTCAAGAGCATCAGAGCAACTATAGGTATCCATTTCTGTGTGTTACTGAGATGCCAAGGCTATAAATTGATTCTTGGTTGATATATCAAACAATTGTCTATTTATCACATTCCTGGGTAGTGTATCCAAGCCATATTTATAATACATATTTATTCAAGGAGGCAAGCACTCTGAGAGTTGTCCAGTGATGCCCACTGCTAAAGTAAGGGACAAGCCACAATTTTCAAAAAACTTCTGGGGATTTCTGCCCTATGCAAAGCTGAAGGGTCAGACTTAGCTGTCTACTTAGCACGAACTAAGAACTTCAACAACACAATGAAATAACTGAATCTAGTAGTCCCCACAGGTCCCTGCCATCAAGTAAGACATTGCACTTCACTTTACAATGGTACAACAGCATAAGGCTGGCTCAGCTATGCTTGCAGATAATTTATCACATCCTACAAGCTTGATATCATTACTAACGTTTTTCACTTGCTATGGCTTTCATAGATATATCAGTGGTCCCATTACTATCACAAAATCTTGTCACATGACTCAGTTTTCCCACATTTATAACACATTATATCTACAGCTAACACTTTCTGTTTGTTACTATAATGTGATGCATGCTTTACCACTGGCCTAGATTATTTAATTTTTAACACAGTTTCATTGAAAAATAATTTTCTACTGATGCAAAAATAAATAAATAAAAAGTAGCATTCCCTAGGTTCTGTCTGAAACATCTACTTTTGTAAGAAGTCAGACAAAATCTTCTTAAAATTATCCAATAACTAACATTTCTAGCATTTTACTTTTTGTATTTTGAACCTTAGAGTCAAACCATAATTCAAATACATGTTTTAAATCACATAACTGAGATCTCAATATTTTGTTAGCAGAAAATGTAAGGCTATGAAACTTGTGAGTTTAACACCACATCTGGCTAAAAAAGTCTTGCTCACTTTCTCATAGCCCTGATATTCAGTTCATTCTATGCCCATGTAGGTTTTAAAAAGCTCCCCAGTTAGCTGGGCTGAGAATATAAGTCCATTCACTATAATCCCATCTCCTCGTGGGTGTACACTCGAAGAGTACAAAGTAGTCTTCAAAATATTCCTTCCTGGTGAGTTGCTTCTCTGGTGGAACTGACACAAAAATGCCATGGATTTGGCAGCCACCACCATCTCCATGGCAAAACAGCAATGGACTATAACGGTTGTTTAATGGTTGACATCTTGGAAGACAGAGAAATGCAGGAGCATACCATGCAAAACCCCCAGCACACACCACAGGACTTCTTTCCCTTTAGGTGGGACAGACTTGCTCTAACAGTTCTGCTCTCAGCCCACACCCTAGAAGCACCGTCTCTCTAGTTGGGGAAAATATGCTCAAACAAATGGTATACACATGACTTCTGACATGAAAAAAATGCACTCCCAAAATATGTTTGCTACACCCACCACTGTAGAATATAAAATACATCAAAAGGCTAAGCTCTTACGCAATTATATCACTGTATATATGTACATCATATCTCCTGTTCCCACTAAAGTTTTTCTTAAGTACAGATGTCAGTTATACTAAAATTCAGATTAAAAATATATATATTACCAATGTTTTACAGTATAAATATGCTGTATTATTTTCTTGGTTATTTTCATTATCTGTCATTTTATATACTTCTAAGATTTATTATTCTGTCTAAAACGGTTCGTTAGTTTGTAAGTTTTTATAGTTATAACATCATTGTCATGTTAAGCTCTTATGTCTTGGGTCATGCATGAAGTGAATCTTTGGACCAGTACACCAAGCTTGTCAGGAAATTGTGAAGAAATAATTTATATATACATTTTACTCCAGAACTCTGTGACATACAGTGGCTCAAACTCCATGGCATAAGGTCACCAAAGTTGAAGGAAGATAAAATTCAAAGCCAAACTACTTTTAAATCCTTGTAAGTAAAACTGAAATCTTAGCCATGTTATACCCATGTTCCCTAATTGACCTTGGTTATATGGTCATTATTTGCAGACTGAATCTATGATCAGCACCAACTGCCTCTGTCCATGAGGGACATAAGTGCCACCCCTGGGGTGAATTTACAGTCTTCCATGCAGCTGTCTAGGTTGTACTTGAATAGGGTTATTAAGGAGCTCTGCTTTATGTGAATTGGGAGTTTATTCCAGAGAAGCAGCAAACTCTGGGAAATACATCTGTCTCTCCAGCATGTTCTGTTAATGTTACAGGCTAGGCATTACTAGGCTATGTAAGAGAAGGGTATACAGAGTTTCAGCATCACATTTTAATAACTCTGGGTGTCATGGGTGGATAATGGCAGAATTACTTTGTGGTTGTGAAGAGCCAGAGTTTTTCAATATAATTTTGCTTCTGTATTTATCAGGGAAATTGGGTGATATACATATACTATATATGTACATATATATATATATATATAAAATATATATATATATATATATATATATATATATATATATATATATATATATATATATATATAAAATCTTCAGTGCAACCTTTCCGGGTTTCGAAAGGACAACAATTCTTGATGCATTAAAACATAGTGGTAAGATTCTAATCTTTAATATTTTATTGAAAAGCAAGTTTAGTGTTGCCAATAATAAAAGGCTTTAGGAACACACCACCTGGCAGTTTGGTCAGGTTTGGAACCTTCCCATGGGGTGGGACAAAAACTGCTGCAAAATGTCTTCATGTATAATCTCTTTATGCATCATGTTTTGATATTGGACCTCCATCAACGGTAAATGCAGGGCCTGCAACACTTCTTTTAAACTGCTCCTGTCAGAGCTAAGGAATAAATAGACCATGCATAAACAGAAGTAAAGGTCTTGAATAGGGATACAGACAACTCTGGCATAAAGCACCTTCAGGTGTGTTGAAAAAACATATAAAATTACTAAACTCAGAATCAATTGTCAAATTTTCTGATATCTGTATTATGAATAATTGAAGATGACTTGACATACAGTCTTTTATACACAGGCACCAAATGCAAGGAAACACAGTCATTTTAGTTTTAAAATTTGACATTAGAGGTGTATGATGTCTGCTCAGGTTAAAGAATGCAGCATTGGTACTGACTATACCGTTACTGAGATGGCATTACATCAGAAGTTAAAAAAAAAAAAAAATATATATATATATATATATATATATATATATATATATATATATAGTTCCACTTTAAATCAAAAATGGTTGCCAGTCTGTGCAGATATCTAAGAATATTAAGGATACTGATCTTTTTATTTGGGAAACTCTATGATCTCTCACACTGGATGATACAGTTAGACAAATACATACTAGATGTGGCAGTATATTCAAAAATAGGTCTGATATGGTACTCATAATGGGGAACTAAGCTCCTTTGAATCTAGAAGTAATGCCTTTAAAAATTAGATGAGCCAGACAGAAGACTTTCTGATCTACTGTGGAAACACAAAAGATTCCTAGATATTTCAAAACTACTGAACCTCACAACCATTCTCTCCTTGCCAGTACTTTCCCTCAGGCAGAACCTATTTTCTCCAGAAGAGCCAAACCAGTCTAGCCTGGAGTAAACTTGTGGATGCCTATTCAGTTATCAAGTTTATGTTTAAATGAAAACAGTGTTGTGCAGGAGAAGCTTATTCCAGAGGTCTGGATAGTGCTGAGTAATACAACTGCCCCTCCATCATACTTTATTTATCTGTTGCTGAAGATTATGGTTCCTGGTTTTAGTATTCGTGAAGATACTAGACTTGCAGTAAATTAGAAGGTCCAGGGCAATTGGGTCTCTAATGGTCTAATGGTGTGGTGAGTGAGACAGAGATCTCAGCTCCAAAGTCTATAAGACTCTGAATAAAAACATAGAGACATTGGTCTTGCTTGGTAGCTCAGGGATTTTAGGCTTGTGATCTTTTTTGATTAACAACCTTTGGGTCATTTTAATTATTTGAGATATGTAGTTAGATACATCCCAAAAGGGGTATTGTGTTTGATAATTGGCCTGTTCAATACTGAGTATAAGGCAGTCATTACCTCTTTAGGCCTTGGTGATACTCCTTTGGAAATTATCTGGGCTAAATAAATGAGTTTCCTGACAACTATTGTTATTTCATAGTCAAAAATGACTCAAAGACAGTTTCTGCTCATTTTGTTGGTGACTTCTCGTGGCATTAGATGTTATTGGTGGTTTTCTTGGTTAGCACAGTTTCCTTTTTTTTTTTGGGAGGGTCTGCAGAGGTTAAGCCATAAAATAAGCTTGTTCTTTGTGTGTGTGTGTGTGTGTGTGTGTGTGTGTGTGTGTGTGTGTGTGTGTGTGTGTGTGTGTGTGTGTGTGTGCACGTGCACGCATGCACTCACTTGTACATGGGTAATGTTTGCAGGAGTGATGAGTGCTTGTGTGAATGAGGTGAGAAAGAAAAGTAACTGAATGCATTTGTGTTTGCATGGGTGTAATGCTGGTTTATGAGCTTAAGCAGACTACTAAAGGGGTCACTGGGCAAAACATTTCAGTTTAAATTGAATTACTTGTGCATACATGGACTGACAGCTGAAGGGGTCATTGGGGGAAATGTTTTGTTTTTACGTCAGTGAATTACTTGTATATACATGGACAGACTACTACAATGGTTATAAAGGGAAATGTTTCATTTTGATGTCAATGAAGTACTTGTGTATATATGGATAGACTACTGAAAGGGCCCAATGGGGGAAACATTTCATTTTGATGTCAGAGAAATGCTTGTGCATACATAAACAGACTACTGAACGGGTCTATTGTGGGGAAACATTTAATTTTGATGTCAGCGTAGTGCTTGTGCATACATGAACAGACTACTGAAGGGATCGTTGGGAGGAATGTTTCATTTTGATGCTTGTGCATACATGAGCAGACTACTGACATAGTTGTTGGGGGAAATGTTTCATTTTGATGTCAGTGAAGTTTAATTCCGAATTAGGTTGCATTTCTTGGGTGAATGCTACAAATGCAGTTATAATTGATGTGCATAAGTGGTTGAGAGAGGGGATTGCTTTACCAATTCTTCTATATATTTGGGACACTGTTCAGGTTTTCTACCTGCACTTTGCATGCATTTCTTGAGTTTCTGCTAGAATTGCTGTGCATAACCAAGCTGTGACACACATCAATTTCTGCCTACACTGATGTTCATTCCTATTTTATCTGCAGCTTTTTTCCCCACTTGCAGTGATTTGTAGTTCTTTTTTCTTCCACTTGCACTGATATGCAGTTCTTTTTTTTTCCCTGCTTGCACTGATGTACAGATTTTTTTCCGCTTGCACTGATGTGTAGTTCTTTTTTTCCACTTGCATTGATGTTCAATTTTGTAATTATGAAGGGGTGGCATGGTTCAGTTCTTTGTAATGTAATACCCCATTTTCTGCCTGTGCTGACATTCATTTTTTGAGGCTACAATAAAAAAAGTAAAAGAATTTCGATAGTTTGGTTCACTTGTCTTTGGGTCAGATTGTCAGTTTTTGGGCCAGCAATAATTGTGGAGTTTGTATGGTTAATTTTTTTTTTGGGCCTGCATTTTGGGTTTTTCTACTTAAAATGATCATGTGGTAATCAGTGTGAGATACTACAATGTAATTTTGGACTTCTACTCCTTCTCCAGACCTGCTAGAGTACAGAAGACTGTCCATTAATGAATTGTGGCTGCTGTCTTCATCTGTGCTTACTCACCTGTTGAAGGTTATTTATTTATTTGTCTGACATTTGTTGACCAGGTTAATCCGAATGCGCCGAAGCCCTTTTTCAGTGGAGGCATGGGGAGAAAAGCTCCATTATTACAAAAATCAAGTAGAAAAACAAAACCTCAGATACATCAAAAATTAAAGTAACTATACATAATATAAAGTATACGATTAACAATTCGAGAGAGTATATACATTTTTACATCAATAAAGTCTAGCTGTACAGTCCTTTCAGAGAATAAGCCTTGACTACTTCAGTAAGATGTACAGCATAAATGCTGTAAATAAACAGATAACATATTACTTGTTGAGTATTATTGAAACAGAAGAAAGACAAGGAGTTAGGTCAGAGGAAGGTGATGAGTATTGGGTGATCATTCAAGGAGTGAAGTCACAGTGACAGATTCATATACTGTTAAGATAGTTTTTAGTAGCAGTTTTGAATTTAAGTGGGTGATTGATATTTCTAACATCCAAGGGAAGTTTGTTCCAGGATTGTGCTGGGGTGTAACTGTATTTTCTTTTAGGCTTGTAGATTTGGAGAAGGTTTTGTTTGGCGCTTCTTAGGGACCTTGGAGGGGAGTAGAAGGCGATAACTGAGGCAATGTTGGTACAGAAAGAGGGCAAATACAAAACAGAATGAATTATTTTAAGTTGAGAGAAAAGCAGCTGATGGGGAAATTCTAGCCAGTTTAAATTTTTAACAGCAAGTGGTAGGTATGGTCTGCTGCAAATCTTGCAACTTTATTGTAGGTGCTTTCAAATTTTGTTAGAAGAGAGGTTTGAAGGTTAGTAAGGATTTGCGAGCCACAGTATAGGGTGGGTAGGAAGCATGCATGGGAAAGTGAGATTTTAGCTTTACTGAATACATTTTTTTTCCAGTAAAGGAGCCCAAGTTTTTGGTGGGTTTCCTTAATGTTGTTGAGAATGCATAGATCAAATTTGAGATGGTCAACAATGATGATCCCTAATAGTTTGGTGTGTGATTCGACGGAAATAGGGCTGTTATTGAGGGATGAGATAGAAAAGGAGGATTTAAGATGGTTCATAGTTTAGGGGATGAAAAGTAGGAGTTTAGTCTTTTTTGGATTTAGAATAAGCTGATTCTTAGTGAGACAATTTTCTCCTGTTAGAGTGGTGTTGTTGAATTGGTAAAGTTAACTACTAGTAGAACATAGGATGCAGTCACTATGAACTGGGTGTACTGATCATTAGTGTGGCTTGTTGGGGGGGGGGGTGCAACAATGAGGTTTTATTGTGCATGGCAACATGCACAGTCATTTATGGAAGACTGCATCACCATGGCTGTTGGTACCCTACAGGGCCCTTGTGAGGTTAATTTTGGCATATGCAGATTTTCATCGTTACTTCAGAATGTTTAGGGATCAATAAGTGCTCCCACTCCACCAAACAGTACTAATATTTTATTCGGAACACATAAGGCACGGCACTGACATACAATAAATAAAAATAACAAATATAAAGATGTTTAGCGCTTTCATTCACTACGTGAGCTTCCTCAGAACATCTGAATCAGCTGTATCTGCTGTTTAAATACAAAATTTGGCGCCAAAAAAATCAACTGTTTGTGTCATCTTAAAGTAACAGTCTTTTTGTAATATGTAAATCCATATAGTACTTAAAAACCTTTATAGTACTTCAAAATTCTCTTCGATAAGGCTTCCAATCTATTAAATATATTATAAAAAATGTTGTAAGAATATAAATTAAAGTTGTAAAAATATTATAAAAAATGTATATAGTATATAATGTGTAATAAAGTCTGTTGTATGTATGTATATAAACTTGGCATGATAATTTTATCTATAATACCTAACTTATAATATTTTATATTTTATATATTTTATAATATATAATTTTTCAAGTTTAGAGATAAACAATAGTCATTTTGATGTATTAGCTAAGGGTATGAAATTTATCCCCACCCCACCTTTCAAATTAGTTGATAGTATATGTGAGATCAAAAAGTTCACTAGGAAGATAAATTTAGCAATATTTTTTAACAAATCTTGTACTAATCAACTAATTAACACCAATAATGATACAAAATCAAAAAAGAGTTTAGAATTAAAATGTAAAAGTACATTTATTCCACCTTATCATCCGAGAGTGGATATTTTTGAAAAAGTAGTAACTAAGGAGATGTACAACATACATAATGAATACACCAAAAATAATAAAATAAGTTGTGAAAGCAACCTAACCAAGGAAGAGAGTGATACATTAATGGCATTAAGGATGAACACTCAAATCAGAGTGATGAAGCCAGATAAGGGGGGAAGGGTTGTGATTTATGATAAAACACAGTATATTATGAAAATGTATGATATACTATATAATTCGGGTAATTATGCAACTATCTCCTTGAATGAAGTCAACATAGCCTATCAGAGGATAGATTCTTATCTGGAAGAATTTGTTATAGATGGAAGAATATCAAATGATACATATAATTACTTAAGGGTGAGATTTCCTATAATGGCTACTTTAATAGGGATTCCTAAGATACATAAAGATTCTAATGACCCCCCCATTTTAGACCAATTGTATCGGGTAATAAATCCAAAACCTACTACATAGGCAAATATATTGACATTAAATTAAAACACATATATAACAAGATTACTCACATGGTCAAGGATTCCTGGGAATTCTTAAGTTTATTTCCCATACAAAACTGGAAGGAAGAATGTATATTTGTCACCATAGATGTTATAGATTTATTTTCCAGCATACCTAAAGAGGATGGATTGGAAGAATTTTGCAATAGCATTTATAAAAACTCAGAGTTGGAATGGGATGAGATTAGTCTCATTCTGGAATGTATGTCTATGGTGTTGGAAAATAATTTCATATATTTTGAGGGAGAATATTTCAAGCAGACTCAGGGAGTGGCAATGGGGGCTGCGTGTGCCCCCTTTTATGCCAATTTAGTCATGCTTGACTGGGAAGAAACTATGCTTTTTCCCAGTCCTTATTTCAAGAAAATTCTCCATTACTCAAGATTTTTAGATGACATATATATATTATGGGGAGATACCCAAGAGGAAATGGATAAATTCATTGAATATTTAAATAGTAGTAGTAAGTATTTAAAGTTTACTCATTCGAGAAGTAAGGAGGGATTAGCTTACTTGGATACTTACATATACACTCAAAATGGGGAGTTAAAATCGAAGATATATAGGAAAGAAACCTTTTCTAATGACTATTTGGTATATGACAGCTATCACCCCACTAGATAAAACAAAATATTTTTAAGGGGCAATGTATCAGGGCTACATGAATGACTTCTGATTACAACACATCTAAGGATGAAATTGAATACATCACGGGGTTGTTTAGGGAGAGAGGATAGCCTAATAAAATGTTACAAGATATAGGAAAATTTGTGTTAAGTGAATGGGGCAAGAGATATGAGCCCCTGTTTGGAAAGGGTTTGAATAAAATCAACAATAACAAACTACAGTTTAATCCTGACAACCAACGAGACGTAACGAAGCATCAGAGATCACTAATTATTTGTTTTAGCCCTGTATATGACAAAATAGTGGAAGTTATCAACAAATTTTGGTTCCTACTACATACTGATTTAAATATTCAAGATGTGGTAGAAAGTAGACCAGGAACAGTGTATAAAATGGGGGATAATATCAAGAAATTATTACAGTACAATCCCAGCAAAAACAAAAATAATAAAAATACAAATAAAGAGAAGAGCAAATTAGAGTTAAGGGATGTGAACGATGAAGGTACTAAAAAGTGTGGAATGTGTAAACAATGCAAACATATATTAGAAACCAACAGAATTTATATTACGAACAAGTATAGGCAATGTGTTAAATTAAGAAAAGGAAACTGCAACACTAAGATGGTAGTATATATTGCCAAGTGTGGGGCATGTACTTGTTATTATGTTGGCAAAACAGAGAGAAATTTTAAGAAACGAATTTATGATCATATTTACAGTATATCTAAGAAAGATTCCATGAATACACTCTCCAGGCATGTAGAAAAAATGGGAAGTGACCATGTATTTAAATTTGCAATTTTAGATGTTATACACAATAACCCAATAGGGGGTGATACTAAGAAATTATTGAATTTTAAGGAGATTTGGTGGCAGATATACCTGGATGCAGCTAATTTACCACGTTTAAATGAATTTATATCGTGTAAACCCATTTTGGAATTGAATACTAGATAATATACAACTGACCATTTTATAACATATTAACAAAGTTAAGAAATAATAAACACTGTTAATATAAATAAAAAAATATGGAACCATCTAATGCATCTAGGTTAACAATACTCAGATGCAGAATTAATATCTCATATTATCATAGTAACTAATTCACATACAGCAAGCAATATATAAAATATAAAATATTATAAGTTAGGTATTATAGATAAAATTATCGTGCCAAGTTTATATACATACATACAACAGACTTTATTACACATTATATACTATATACATTTTTATAATATTTTTACAACTTTAATTTATATTCTTACATTTTTTATAATATATTTATAATATATTTAATAACACGGGCGTTAATTCATACTAATAGTGATAATTTACATAAATGGTGATTTACACTAATGGTGACAATTTTAATTCATATGTTTTTATTTTTAACATACACTGTCCTTATTTACAAGATGAGTTCTCATATATACATTTGTTAGTAATACACACAAACCTACGTTTTTTAATGTTTTTAATGTGTTTTTTTAGAACCCTTTTTATGGCTTATATAAGCATGTTTAATTGTATATTAATAGTAATATAGGCATGAGATTGGAAGCCTTATCGAAGAGAATTTTTAAGTACTATAAAGGTTTTTAAGTACTATATGGATTTACATATTACAAAAAGACTGTTACTTTAAGATGACACAAACAGTTGATTTTTTTGGCGCCAAATTTTGTATTTAAACAGCAGATACAGCTGATTCAGATGTTCTGAAGAAGCTCACGTAGTGAGTGAAAGCGCTAAACATCTTTATATTTGTTATTTTTATTTATTGTATGTCAGTGCCGTGCCTTATGTGTTCCGAATAAAATATTAGTACTATTTGGTGGAGTGGAAGCACTTATTGGTCGCGTTCAGGATCTAATACTTCTTGGTTGGTGCCGAACTTTTTTATTCAAATGTTTAGGGATCAAAGAAAGCTGGTCAGCTTGACTTATGCCTTTCTTGGTTCCTTCTCCCACAGATACTTATCACAATGATGTCTCTTTTAAGAAGAGAAAGACTAACAGTGAAGCTCATGTTTTCAAAAGTTCATGGTCTGGGGACTATTTCGCGATTGAATAGTATGGTGTTATCATGTGTTTAATTTGTCAGGAAACTACAGCTGTGCCTGAGGAGTACAACATAAAGCATCATTACACTAAAAAGCATGCAGCTAAAGTTGACATCACTGGACAAATGAGGAAGGACAGACTAAAAGCCCTGAAACAAGATTTTTAACAGCGAACAGTCATTTTTTTTTTAATTTGCAAGCTCAAGTAGTGAAGTCCTAACAAAAGTCTGCTATTTGGTAGCAAAACTAATAGCTAAAAGAAGGACTCCATTCTGAAATGTAGAGTTTATAAAGACTGCCTTAAGGTATTAGCAGATGTGGCCTATCCATAGAAGAAGTTAACAATGGTTAATCTGAGCCTTTCACATCAGACAGTTTAAAGGTCCTCTACAGTCATCTTGCAATTGCCTGATGTGAAAGGCTCAGACAATTGCAAGGTCCTCCACAACCGTCTTACAATTGTCTGAACCTTTCACATCAGACAATTGTAGGACAAGTGTGGAGTTCATTTCAGCAAACATCAAAGATAATCACTATAGAACACTAACACAGTCATTTCATCAGCTTGGCAATCGATGAAAGTATTGATGTTGGGGATGTTGCTCAACTGGTTATATTTGTTCAAGGAGTTAACAGGTCTTCTGAAGAGATGTAAGAACTGCTGGAGATTTGTGCAATGAAAGACCCTATAACTAGAAAGGATATCTGTGATCAAGTGAAACAGGTGTTGGGGAAAGTGAAGATCAATGAATCAAAACTCTGTGGGGTCACAACTGATGGGGCTCCCTCCATGGCAGGGAAGCAAAGTGGATTTGTAAGTTTAATGATGTCAGTCTCACAGGAACTCATGGCATATCACACTGCATAATCTATCAAGAGAATCTCCACAAAACGTATGGCACATCACAGCTTACTTAACAAAGGGATCCTGTGAGCCAAAATACTTGAAATGAAAGATGGCTTGGAAAAGGTCATTGCAACTGTTAACTTTGAAGATCAAGGAGTCAGCCACAGGCAGTAAACTCAGCACAGTATTAATGTGTATTTAATTTGCCAAGAAACAAAAGCTGTGTCCAAGGAGTACAACATAAAGTGGTACTACACTACAAAGCATGCAGCTATGTTTGACAGCATCACTGGATGATTGAGGAAGGAGAGAGTAAAAGCCCCAAAAACAAGGTTTTAACAGACAACATTTTTCAATGTTGCAAGCTCGAGTAGTGAAGTGCTAGCAAAAGTCAGCTATTTACTGACTAATCCCTTTCTTTTTTTTCTCAAACACCTTTACTGAATTATCACTTGTTACATAGGCAAATTTACATTCATATAAAAGTAATCAAACTATATTAACATAACAAACATTATACTTCCGGTATATTGCTATTTATCATATAACCTAATCAAAATGACATAAATTATTCAACTCCTGCTTTTTTTAAACAAGAAACATCTTCATTAAACCATCACTTACTACATAGGCAATCATGCATTTATATAAATGAAAACAAACGACACCGACACAACCCTAGTTACAAGCGTTTTACATCACAAACCATACTGACATACTCCCAGTTGCAAACATTATACATCGCTTACAATATACCCAATCTTTCTCAAACATTACATAGCTCATTTAAGTCCTGCTGCCTTTTAGGCCTCATTCCTCCCTTGTATGTATTGTTTCCACAATTCCCATTTTTTACTATATAGTTTGCTCCTACCCATTTCTAAAGATCTCAAGTCCAGTTGTTTTATCTCTGCTACTATATTCACTACTTCAGTATAGTTGGTTTAGATTTTGTTTCCATTTTCTAGTAACTGCTTTTTTGGAAGCCACCATTATTAGACAAAACAAGGCCTTACCATGTCTAGGCAATTCTAAATCTGTATCACAGCTCAGAAAACTCATCTCCCTTGTCAGACCAATCTGCCCACCCAAAATCTCTGACAGTGTACCCCACAGGGAATCCTTAAAGTCTACCAACCCATCCCACTCCCAGTAAATATCTTCTCAGTTACCTCTTTCTTCCCCATCACACCTCCAGCACTTATTGTCTAACTGAGGAAAAACTCTCTGGAGTCTACTTGGGGTATAAAAATATCTATGTAAACATTTCTAGGCACAAATCCTAAATCTTCTAGATTTTGCTGCATATTTGGGAGACATACACATATCTCCTACTATGTAGCTCTGAAATACCCCTTCAAACTGGGTAATCCCAATCCGCCCTGTTCTACTGGAAGAATCAGCTTATCCCATTTGACTCTTGCTGTCTTCCCCCATGATAAAGTCCTTCAGCTCTTTATTACTTGCTACCCACAACTTCTCCTCTGGCTGATAAAAATATGCCTGACTTGTGTATAAGACTAAAGGGACTAAAAAATTTTAACTGCTTATAACTTACTACCCATATCCATATAACAAAGCTTCCATTTTCACAGTTTTTGTATTATCTTTTGTTTAGTCTCTTCCCACATATCCTTAGCTGCCACACTTGAATAATTTTAATCCATACTCCTAAATATTTCTTTTTATCATGTCCCCATAAGGGTATTCCTGAACCACTTCATGTGTGGGTACAGAATTTACCACTATTGCCTTTGTTTTAGCTTCGTTAATTTTGTATCCCAAAAAAGATCTGTAACTGTCTCAAAATTTCCACAACACTGTAATATCTTTTTCTGGTTTTGTCAGGTACAAAATAAAATCATCTGCAAATAAAGACAGCTTTTCTTGAGTAACATACCAATTACATCCTTGAATTTCTGAGTCCCTTATTTTGTTTTTCAATGGTTCCACATATAATGCAAGTAATAAAGGGGAAAGAGGACGCCCCCTGCCTGTTTCCTCTGCTCAAGCAGAAATTATCAGAGAGGACCCAGTCCACTTCAATTTTCATCTCTGATTCCTCATACATTCTCCAAATCAACCTTGTATTTTTTTTCAGGAAATGCAAATGCTTCCATTGCCCTGCTCATAAAGTCCAGGCTTACACTGTCAAATCCTTTCTCTGCAAGAAGACCACCAACAACAATGGTATTTTCTTACATTTTGCTTACCTCTAGATCATCAATGTTCTGTTAATGTTGTCAAATGTCTGACTCCCCTCCACAAAGTTTTGGCATTACTTTTGCCATTCTTTTAGCCATTATAGACATGAACACTTTATAATCACAGTTTTGTATTGAAATGGGCCTGTATGAAGCTGGATCTGATGGATCCTTACCCTCTTTAGGTATTACAACTACCACTGCTTTCTTCCAGGACGGTGGTACTTCTCCTCTTAAGATATTGTTAATGTTAAACAAAACCTTCCAGATCTTTATAATTTTTTTTCTCCTAGCTTCTAAACTTACACAGGAATACCATTTATTCCTGAGGACCTTCCTGTAGATTGGTTACACATTGCAACTTTTATCTCATCTCCTTCTATCCTGTTAGTAGTAATTGAGCCTCATATCTTTTTTTTAATTCTTTGCTGTCTTTGCAAGTCTAATCAAAGCTAGCCCATTTTCCTCCCACTTGCTTCGCTCGGTGCTGCTCCTCTCACCTACCCTGCCCCCATTCCTGCCCACCCCCATAACAATTACACTTATACTTACCTAGCCACACTCACAAACCACTGCATCTAATCAAAACTTCCCACTCTTCTTCCCTTATTGTAATCCACTTAACATATCAACATTATCTGCTCTAACTGCCCCACCTAACAATCACACAGTACCTTATGTTTTACTTGTTCCTTCCCTTAGACTATAAACTTTTATTCCTTGCTCTAGATCATATAAACTAGCATTACATAAACTGTCTTTAATCTTTCTACTCCTCCATCCTTTTTACATTCACCTCTGTTACCCTACTTGCCTTCACATTCTAACACATGATGATATATCACAACTTTATTATAGTTACTCTTACCTCCTAACCTGTCTTACAACCTACCATACTACCCTTATATACACACATCACCCATCCAGTTACCCAACTCAAATGCCCTCCAACGTCAATGCAATTTCATTATTAACCCAGGCATCTACAACTGGATAAACATAGACTTCTTCCCTCTTAGATGGCTCTCACACAACTCCACCTGACATGTATCCCTCCAATATAATAAGATAATACTTGAATACTTAAAAATATATACCAAAATGCATCCCTGCTTATTCTCTGTGGAGACATGCATCCTAACCCTGGACCCACATCAATTCAGAACCAATCTTACATGGCTCAACAGAACCTTATGAATCTTCCCAGAAAGAACAACGAACTGGTAAAAATAAACATAAATATAAGAAACATCCTCAACAAAATTCAGGACCTTCATGCAACCCTCTCTTTATACTGCCCTGACATAGTCCTCCTCACTGAAACATGGCTTAAGCCAAATATATCAGATAATGAAATACTTCCCCCTGGTTATAGTATATATATATATATATATATATATATATATATATATATATATATATAGGCAAGATTGAAAATCTTCAAGAGGTGGTGGTATCACCTTACTCTACAAAAATAACCTCACTATAAACCCCCCTACTATCGCTAACTCATCAGTCCAAACAAAAACATTAACATTATTGGTATCTATATTCCCCCTGGTGACAACATACAAAAACCTGAATTACTATTACAATGGACTACTAAAAACCTTCTCCATGAGTCCATCATACTAGGGAACTTGGTACTCCTGCAGCTCTGAGCATTCTACAAATCATATTAATCTCCACAGTTTCACCCAGTTAATTCAAACTACAACATGGATTGACAAAGTAACTAAAAAGGAATATACTGTTGACTGGATTCTCACTCTTTCCTATATTTCCGGTACACTTCCTGACTCTCTCAGTGACCAACTCCCAACCTTTATTATTCATCACCATGTTAATCCCTTAAAATCTCCCACACACATCAAATCTGTAATACTAAAAATTTCAGGCCTTATGACTTTATTGTTTCTCTTAAACTCTGCAACTGGAAACCCATTAAAACCCTACCTCTAGATAATGCAGTCAATTACTTTAACTACAGTTTCTTAAACATCCTTAACAGCATGGCTCCTATCAGAACAGTATGAACTAAATCTAATTACTCTCCCTGGCTCTCTAAACAAACAAAAGCACTTCTAAAAGAATGGGACAAAGCATGGCATATTTGGTCCCACAACAAAACAACAGTTAATTACCAGGAGTACCTACAACTAAAAAACAAATCAAAAAGCCAAATAAGACTAAACAAAACAAATTACTATACTGACATACAATCTAGGTACCAAAACAACCCTCAAAAATTCTGGGTTGCAATCAACAAAATACTGCATCCAGGTCAAACTAGGACTCCACAACCAACTTGTAGTAACCTACTAGAAAATACGGCCACTTTGTTTAACAATTTTTTCATTGAATCCATCAAATCCCTTACAAACAAAAATGGCCAATCTCCACTACCTAATCTTCCTTTCCTACTACAAAATAACAACTCTTTTACCCTACAACCAGTTCCAACCCATACTATCCTCAAACACTTACTCAAACTAAAGCCTGTAGGTCCAGCAGCAGAGAACCTTCCCACGGTTTATTTAAGAATGGCAGCTGAAGCCATCGCTTATCCAGTTTCCCTACTCATCAATCATTCCATATCTGAATAGAAAAAGAAGTTATGTACCTACCATAACATTTCATGTCAGTTGTCTTAATCTCGCCTTCTTTCTTGCTGGTTGGGATCGGAGACTCGGCCATCTTCTATAGCTCGAGAGCTGTTTACTGGCTCGAGGCTACCCCTTATCCCATGATGCCTAGCGCTAGCTACCTAGATCTCATTTGTAATAGCTAACCCCAGACATAGCCAGAGAATCAACCTGTGCAAACAAACAGGATGAGCAAACCTGTCATACTCTCAAGGGTTTGGTCTAAGAGAAATCTTGTCCTTATGAAAGATCAAGTATGGAGGTTTGATAGAAAAAGCTTGAATTTCTGAAACTTGCCTGGCTGAAGTGATGGCTATTAAAAAGGCAGTTTTCCCGGTCAAGAATTTTAGGTCGCAGGAAGCTACAGGCTCGAAGGGTGGTGAAGTAAGGGCTTGCAGGACAAAATTTAGATCCCAGGGCATGATAGGTTCTGAGACCGGAGGACGGAGTAAAAGAGTGCCCTTCAGGAAAGCCTTACAGAGTCTGTGAGCCATCAGACTAGGCTCATTAGCAACATGAAAGTTAGAAATCGCTGCCAATTGAACTTTAATGGTAGCTGACACTGAGCCCTGATGGAAAAGCATAGACAAAAACTCCAAGACTTAAGCAATTGGGGCTGTGTAAGGGTCAATTCCTTGGGTATAAGCTCAAATAGAACCTCTTCCATTTGCTAGAATAAATCTTCCTAGTAGAGGGCTTATGGGAGGAAGATAAAATATGAACTACCTCAGGTGAGAAGTGATGAAGCCTAACTAACGACGGAAGTGAAGCAGCCAGGCTGTCAACCGGATGGTCCATAGAGAGGGGTGGAACTGTCCCAACATGTGTGTCAGTAAATCTGGTTGAGGGTCCAGAATCCAAGGTGTGTCCACAATGTAGGGGTGAAGAAAGGGGAACCAGACTTGACGAGACCAGTGTGGAGCAATCAGAATCATTCTACTTCCCAAGGATAGTGCTTTCTGAATCACTTTTCATAGGGAAACGGAGGGAAAGCATAAAGCAGACCGGAGGGCCAATCGTGAACTAGAGCACCCTGGGAGACTCCCCCTGTGGGGGGGGGGGATCAGCGTGAAGTAGCTGCTGCATTTGGCATTGAGGGGGCTGGCAAAAAGGTTGCAGCAAGGCTGACCCCATCTGCTGAAGATTCGTTCTGCAACTAGACAATTCAGGGACCACTCGTAAGGCATCAGAAAAGATCTGCTCAGCCTGTCTGCTATCACGTTAGACTTCCCCAGAATGTGCGGTGCAATCAGAAAGCGTTGGGAAGATACTGCCCACTGCCACACTCGCATGGCCTCTCTGCACAGAGTGTATGATCTGGCTCCCCCCTGCTTGTTCAGATACCACACCACTGACATGTTGTCTGAGTGTATTGCTAGAAAGCTCTGAAGTGTCTGCAATGCAAGTAGCACCGCCCTCATCTCTAGAACGTTGATATGCAGATGTATCTTGTGATCTTGCCATGTGCCTTGGACTGTCCTGCTGAGATAATGCCCCCACCCCATCTGGGAGGCGTCCGTGGTCACTGTGGCAACTGGTGTTGGTGGAATGAAAGGTTTTCCCCTGTCCAGATTGCTGGTGGAAAGCCACCAACTTAGATCCTGTTTGCATCTGTCCATGAGCAAAATGGGGTGGGAAAGAGGAAGTTTTTGGAGAGACCATTGAGCAAAGAGGAGCCACTGAAGGAGCCTCATGTGCAATCTCGCTAGAGGGACCAACATAATTGTTGCTGCCATAGTCCCCAGAATTTGAAGAACCAATCTTGCCTTCGCTTTCCACAGGGGAAGCAGTGCGTGCGCCTGTTGCTGTAAGACTCTGATTCTTTCCTGCGGTAGAAAGGCTTGCATTTGAATGGTGTCTAACTCTGCACCTATAAAAATGACACATTGTGAGGGCAACAAGGCAGATTTTTCCCAGTTCAGTGTTATACCCAACTGTTGACAGAGAGTGATGGTAGCATCCCTGGTTTGGATTAGTATATGCCTGGTGGGGGCGGTAAGGAGCCAGTCGTCCAGGTACAGAAACACTTGGAATCCTAGACGTCTCAAGTGAGCTGTCACCACCGTCATACACTTGGTGAACACCCTGGGGGCTGTGGTGAGACCAAAGGGCAGGGCTCTAAACTGGAAATGACTGGCTCCCAGCTGGAAGCGTAGGTGACTCCTGGATGCTCTGTCCATTTTGACATGGTAGTAAGCATCCTTTAGGTCAATGGAGCACATCCATACTCCTTCTCCCAACAATGGGAGAATCGATTGTAGTGTGACCATACGGAACATGGACTTTCGTACATAGTTGCTCAGTTGGCTGAGATCTAATATGGGTCTCAGGTCTCCTGTTCTTTTCGGCACCAAAAAGAATCTTGAGTAAGTCCCTAATCCGATCTGGTCTGAGGGGACATGCTGGATGGCTCCCTTTCCTAACAGCTTTGAAACCTCTGAAGCTGCGTGATCCCTTTGACTGGGTGGAACATCCGGGATTTTTCTGACTGGAGCGGGGTCTGATGACAAGGGGATGACATAACCTCCGGAAATTATTCGTAATACCCATCGGTCCTGGGTGATGCTCTGCTAGGCTTCCGGGTATAATGATATTCGACCCCTGATTGGCTCCGGAAATGCACAGTCGGGCATCCCATCAGGAACGATGGTAGGGAGAGCCGCAAAAGGAATCGTGGTCTCCCGAATTGTGGGGGTCCCCTCTGCCTCTAGGGCAGCATCTCCCTGAAAACCTTCCCCCTCCTCTGCCTCCGGAGGGGGACTCACCTTGTGCACCAGGGAAAAACCTCTGTGATTTTTTGAACCACATCTTCCCACCCCACTGGGCCTTGGGGTAAGGCCTAGAGGGAAGGGAAAAATGGACCACTACAGCAGACAGGGTCTTTCCCTCTTGCTCGCACCTGGTGAGGGTGTCTTTCACTTTGGTTCTGAACAAGGAAGAACCATCAAAGGGGGGCGTCAGTGAAAGAAGACTTGAAGGCCTCCGCGAAATGACAAAGGTGCAGCCAGGCTTGCCTTCTAAGGGCAACTCCTGAGCTTGCTGCCCTACCCGCTCCCTCGGCTGCATATGAAATTAGCCGCATGGAGGAGTTAACAATGGAATTTAGGGTAGACACCTGGGCGTTAACAGTCTGGGCCACCGCCTCAGGCACGTTACCCGCAAGAGAATCTCCTAACTCCTTGAGGAGATCTCTATGGAGCCGAGTAAAATGAGACAGGTAGTTCAGTGACAGTAAGGTAAAGGTTGCTGACGAGAGGGTACGCTTCCCGTACCGGTCCATGGTCCTAGACTCCTTGTTAGGAGGATGGACGGAGGAAGAAGCCTCTGCTACTTCCTTCTGAGTAGCCACCGCCACCACCATAGCATCCACAGGGACTCCTTTGGACAGAAACTCCTTACCCAGGGGAGCAGAAAGAAATTTATTGGGTCTCCTGGGTACGGGTTCCACAGAATCAGGGTTCTCCCACACCCTCCGACAGATTAAATCCAAGAGCTCGTCGAAGGGTGGGGGCACCCAGGAGGCGGACGGCTGAGCACCAAAGGCCTTAAGGAAGACCGACTCCTCCTCGGAGGGGGCTTTGGACGACAAGTCACCTCTTTGTTTCAATATCTCCAGGATGTCGGAGAAAGAAATATCATTAGAGGATAACTTGGGGGACCCCTCTGATTCCTCGAGGTCAGTATCTGAGGTGAGAGACTCATCCTGGGAGTCTATGTGCTTCCTCTTGCACGTTTTCCTTCTAGGGGGCTCCTCAGGCAAAAACTCTGAGGGGCCCTCAGGAACCTGGGGACCACTTGTGGGGGTATCCCTAGGCCTTGGGGCTCCGCTGTCTATAGATAAGTGGTGATCAGAGGCTCTCACCGGAGTGGTAGGGGACAGAATGACTGACCCGCATAATGTAGCTGAAGATCTGGCCAGCACACTCTGCATGGCTTCAAAGGCTGCCCCCCCCCGAGTCCGAGGACCAGCCAGCCTTCGAGACCATGACAGGAGTCGGGGTTCCATGAGCCGAGGTACCGAGTGGGAGACTAGGAACCGAAAAATGTCCCAAGGTGTCCCCCTCGGGCCCGACTGAAGAATCCCGAGTCCCAAACCCTGTGGGCGGTGCCGACGGGGTCGGAGCTGATGTTGGCACTGATAAGCCCGGAGGGGCCATCGGAGCTGACTGAGGAACATCACATGGAGCGGAGCATTCTGGCTCCGAAGACAGAGATGCACTTGGAGGAGGAACACTCGAAGAAGGTATCGGGACCGGCTCCGGAGCAGAGAACAATTTAGCCAAAACCGGTGACTGAAGGAGCCTCTGCACAACCGTATTGACATCCACATCTGAAAGTGTCCTGGAGGATTTGGAGGACAGAGAGGGAGATCTGGATCTTCTCTCCGGCGACACTGGTCTAGTACTGGGCGATCGGCTCCGAAGAGGTTCCAATATAATTGGAGCCGATGCCGGTTCCATCAACACCGACACTTCCTGCGGCCTCGAGGACAGTGGAGTAGAGGAAGTCGAGGCTAGCTTCATCACTTTCTCCGATGGCTCCGGGGAGACTGAAGGAGCCGGAGATCTCTTTTTTGATTTAGTGGACTTTGATTTAGAACTGGAAGTTGAATCCATGGCCTCTTCGAACGAGGGTTTCAAGAGTCCCTTAAGAATTAACTTATTCTTTCTTTCTTGGAACACCCTGGGACTAAAAGCATGGTAGAAGCTGCAGGACTCCTGCAGGTGGATTGCTCCCAGACAATAAATACATACTGAATGTCCATCGGTGATGGACATCTTGTAGCCACACTTAGAGCACTTTTTAAAACCCGAAGGTTTGTGTTCCTTGGAATCCTTAGACATCCTGAAGAATAGTTGCAAAAAACCACAACGACAAGCAAGTCACTGCCTGACCGAAAAAAACAACTACAGTCACACAAAATACCAATAAGCGCGGGAAAAAAAACTTTCCACAACAACAGCACACACAATCCTCAGAAGGACACACTCCAAGACGACTAGGACTAAAAACCTCTAACTGAAACGGTTTTAGACCAACTCGCCAACAAAACAAAGACAGACACTAAAACCTGTAACTCAAACGGTTTTAGATCCCAAAAGACAAAAACAGGGACAAGAAGGGGACGGACCTACTCTAACTGAAACGGGCCTAACCCGTTGGAACAGCTAGTGGGACACCACAAAGACAATCACACTGCAGACAATATCCAAAACACCAAATAGAAATAGTTATTAAAATAGCTTTTTGTTTGTAAAAAATTCTCTCAAGAATAAGAAGAAAAAGGTACTTAGCCACAGCCAAGAGCGAGACCACGTCCGAGCTACACGAGCGGCAAATGAGATCTGGGGATATGGAGCAGTGCAGCATGGGATACCTGCTTAGCCCAGCCAATAGAAGACTTCGAGCTAGAAAAGTTTGGCCGAGTCGGAGCCGATATTTGGCTCCGAACCCACGGGTAAGAATGTAGGCGAGATTGGACTACATAACATCCAAACTTATGCTTTTCCACCCCACTACACCACTACAACCACATATGACTTCTCTTGCTTTAAGATTTTATCTCACAACAAAACTTTGATTGAACCAGTCCCATCCACTAAGCTACTCAGTATCATTACAGATCAAATTTTAAGATTCAACTTATACATTGCCCATACAATAAAAAAGTTCATAAGAAACATGGCACCTTATACAGATGCAAAAATTACCTGACCAATAACTCTAAGATCCTCTATCAACACTTCTATATGTATCACCTATTCTTACTAACCTTAGTAAATCTGATTTAGTCAAACCTGACATCTGCTACAACAAGACTGCAAAATTTGCCAACAACTCTCCTCTTAGAACACACTACTGCCAAGACCTATGACAAGTATCTTGGTTAGAATTGCCCAATCAACTCAGCTTCAGTCAAGTTACCATGGCCCATCAATTGTTTTATGAACCAGAAAAAACTCCAGCCCTCCAAGATCTTCTCATTCCTTACACAAATTTACACCCATTAAGATCCACTAGCTCAAATAGAAGTAACTAGAAGTAACAACAGCTGTGGAGACTCCCTTTATTCCTCTTATGTTGCAAAATTGTGGAATGCCTTGCCCACTGACATCAGACTCATTACAAATTCAAAACACTTTAAGCATCTTATTAAAATCTACCTAAGTCTTGGCTATGTACCTGTGCTGATCACAGGTAATCTTCCTATAATTCTACTTCCTTCTTTCAACATTTCTCTTCCCATTTTACCCAGACTAGTATTTCCATTCTGCTGCTCTCCAACTCACTTCTCCTGAACCTAGAATTTCTGTTGAATACTCCATCTTTCTGATCTCAGTTCTTCTCTTTCAAAATATTGTATCATGTCATTACATTATGTTCTATTTCTGTGTACATACTGCAAGTGTCACTGGCACACATACTTAATGTGTGCTTGTATAATCTCAGCTGACAATTGTCTGTTAAGCTTTCATCCTTGTATCAAGTGAAATGTTCAAACTTTTAATGGTAGTTTTCTTACTTTGATTACTCCTAGTTGTACTTTCATTATTTTTATTTTATTGCCCAAATGTGTGTTTACCCCTACATTACCAATAGCTGTCTTTACATATTATGTTTAATTATTTGATAATATGTTTATTATTCATGCCTCTTCACTGTTGTGACTATACTTGTTTATATTTTTCTGTTCTCTCATGTTTTGTTCCTTGTCAGTGAAATACATATTTTTTGTTATAGTGGAGCTTTTCTCCCTGGGCCTCCACTGAAAAAGGGCAGCTTGCCCAGTCGGACTCTCCCAGTTAGCAAATGTAAAATAAATAAATAAATACATACTAATTCTTCCACAAACATTTCCATTTGTATCTTTTCTTGATTTTCATATTTCTACTGTACAGAGACTATCATAAAATTTCTGAAATATTTCTAAAACCTCTACAGGATCTCTTGTTACCTTCTTTGTTATAGGCTGTCTGGTGACAACCCTTTCTACTTTCTGTTGCCTGAGTCATTGTGCTAAAAATGTTTGTGTTCTAGTGTTATTATCAAAAAACACAGAAACAAAACGCCAAGGGCACCAAAAAGTACTTGAAATAGTCCAAGGCACTCAGAAAACGAACTCAGCCACAGATGCAAGGATGATTCCAACTTTAAGCATCTTCTGTGGGGAGACATGCGTGAATGGGCGTACCTTTGTTGAAGGTTGTGCATCAGGGCTGGCAACTTGGCACGTAAAAATCTACTGCCAATCATTAGCGGACCGGAGTTCCGCTGTGGTGACCCCTAACTGGGAAAAGTCGAAAGACAGAACAACACAACATTCAGCCAAAAAATAAAAAAAAACATAAACGCTCTCTTTATACAGTACATTTTCATTAAAACCTTCATTTAGATGGGGACTGCATGTAACCAAAATCCTTTTATACTTGTAGTTCCCATCATTTCAATTAACTAAGACACAATTAAAGTTTAAAAATACAGTGAAAATTGAATATTCAAGCCTACTTATCTAAAATAACATACTGGTACAACACATTAATCTAAAAACCTATTAACAAATGTTAAAACATGTTAAAAAATCATATACAGTTTCTTAAAACTTCAAAAACAATTTATAAATAGCTTAAAAGAGTAAAAAAATATATAAATAAATCCATTCCTATTAAAACTACACATAAAATGTATGAATTGATGCTAAAAAAACTTGCATTTGAGCTCCCTCTAGTGATCTTTTTAAGTACTACATGTGTAAGTCCTCAGTAACAGCATTCTTTATTAGAACCCAGATCCTTGAAACATAAAAATGTATATAACACCATCTTGTTTGTAACTTATGAATATGTTTGCATAAAAAGTATTTATATAAAAAGGTACAACATGTACTTATAACAAAATGTAACAAAAATTAATCATAACTTAGTGGATCTAATTTTTAATAAGGGAACTATGGAGAAATTTTCATTCAGTCCTGGAGGCATATTGGCCTGTAACGTGACCTGCCACCATAGTTCCATATATTCGATCCTTTCTTCCCATGGACTACCCTGTATGTCTTTCTTAACCCTTTCTAATACAAAAAATAAGTAGTGGGCTTTTTCACAAACCTGTTTGTGTTTAAACAGAGCATTAGTTTCCTTTCTTGTTTGTACATCATAGCAGTGCTCGTAGATACGCCTATTTAACTTTCTTTCCGTCTTTCCAGCATAGAATGACTGGCATTCCTGGCGCACTGCTAGATATAGTAAACCACTAGTGTCACAATTGTGGTATTCTTTTCCATATAACCAAACATTCCTACTCTCTAGAAACAATTTTTCTTGGTTTACTATATAACTGCACTGTGTGCATTGCCCACATCTATATGTACCTATCTTCTTTCTGTTTAATTGTTCTGGCTCACATTCTTTTTCCAGTAAATTCTTTAAGTTATATGAATTTTTGTAAACGATCCTTAACTTATTCATAAGAATTTTGTCCAGGTCTGTAAATCCAATAAATCTATCCCATTCTTGTTCAATAACTTTCCTAATCATACTAGCACTCCCACTGTATTCTAAAACTAGTGCTTTTTCAAATGGCTCCACATTTACAGTCTGTACAGGACACACTGTTTCTTCATCTAAACCCAAAATCGGTTTGAATCTGCCTAGCCTACCTTTACACACTTTTTTTTTAGCTTGTTCCATCATCTCTTCTGGGTATGATCTGTCCTTAAACAACCTCTCCAGAAAACATGTTTCTTTGTCAAACTCCACATTACTTGAAGTCATCCAACATGATCTTATAAATTGTCCTTTCACTATATTTTTCTTATAGTGCATGGGATGGGCACTGTTAAAGTGTAAGTATGAGTTTGGAAATGTGCTTTTCCTATTTATTTTAGACTTAAACTCATTGTTTTCCTTACAGATTTCCACATCCAAATACTGCAGGTTGTCATAAGATACCTTGTAGGTGAATTCTAAAAATGAGGTAGTAATATTCAAGTAAATAATAAAATCAGATATTTTCTCTCTGGGGCAACCCATAAGATACAGATGTCATCCAGAAACCTTTTGTACATGGTCCAGCAGTTCCTATATATTGAATTCAGGACCATTTTTTTCTTCCCACATAGCTAAGACAAGATTTGCATATGTAGGGGCACATGCTGCTCCCATTGCTACTGCCTTCGTTTGGTGATAAAATTCACCTTTAAAGTATATAAAATTATACTTTAGAATTAATTCCATCAACTGTAAATATACTAGACTCTCATTGTGTGTTAACTCGTTATCTTCAAAAATGATTTCTTCCAGTAATTTCATGCCGTCTGCATGTGGGATACTGGAAAATAAGTCAACAACATCAATAGTTAAAAAAGAAATGTCCTCATTGTACATGGTCTGCTTTAACCCCCTTAGAAAATCCCAGGAATCCCTAAGATTATTTTTTCTTTTTAACCACAACCGTTTTAACTTAGTATCTACATATTTTTCTAGTGGGAGGGTTTTTGAACCCTCTGCAGATACAACAGGTCTTAGAGGGGGTTCCATACTATTCTTGTGAATTTTAGGGATTCCAAAAATGGAGGGTATCCTGGGCTTCTCCACTTTTAAAAAATTAAGGGTATTTTGGTCTATTAAACCCTCCAAATGTTAAGTCTTCCAAAGCCATGTCAATTCTTCTATACGCTATGTTTATTTCGTTCTTGGACACAATTGTATATCTACTTGTATCCATCAAAATATCATTCGTTTTGCTTTCATATATAAGTGTGTCCATTATAACTGTACCCCCGCCCTTATCTGGTTTCATAACTCTCACCTTTCTGTTATTCCTAAGGTCAGACTTAAAAGATCACTAGAGGAAGCTCAAATGCAAGTTTTTTAGTGTCAATTCATGCATTTTGTACGTAGTTTTAATAGGAATGGATTTATTTATATATTTTACTCTATTTAACCTATTTATAAAATGTTTTTGAAGTTTTAAGAAACTGTATATGATTTTTTAACATGTTTTAACATTTAATAGGTTTTAGGTGAATGTGTTGTACCCTTATGTTATTTTAGATAAGTAGGCTTGAATATTCAATTTTCACTGTACCTTTAAACTTTAATTGTGTCTTAGTTAATTGAAATGATGGGAACTAGAGGCATAAAAGGATTTTGGTTACATGCAGTCCAGATCTGATGATGGTTTTAACAAAAATGTACTGTATAAAGAGAACGTTTATGTTTTTATTTTTTTGGCCGAATAAAGTTGGAATTATCCTTATATCAATGGCTGAGTTCGTTTTCTGGGTCACTTGGACTATTATCAAAAAACAGTTGCTTAACAGCAATCCTTCTAAGCTCTTGCATATTATCAAGGTAATCCCTTATTATTTGCCTAGCATTCTGCAGTTGATCCTCTTCTTGTTCTGTGAGATTCCCCCTATTCTGCAATACTTTCACATTTGTCTCTCTAAATAATTATTGTTACTTCTTAACCATAGCTCCCTTTCTTTTATTTCCACTCTATTTTTAAACTCTACCTTAATTTTATCCCACTCCATAGCTACAGTTTCAGAAGAAATGTGTATCCTCTCTAACAGCGCCTGAATAATTTCCACTACCCATTCTTTAAATTCCTCTCTGTTAAACATATATGTGGGAAAGTGCCAATGTCTCATTTTTATTTCATTACCCTGTGTTTTTATTTTAGGTATTAGTGGCTCATGATCTGATATAGTTATTGGGTGCATATCAAGACCTTCAATTAAATGCACGTGTTCCTGTGAAATGTAAATTCTTTCTAGTCTAGCCCAGTTTTTATATCTCGGGGAATAATAAGTAAATTCACTCCAAACTCTTATTACTGAATTCATATCTTTCATGCCAAACATTTCCATAAATTTCTTCAAAAATCTACCCTCCTTTGTTATAGTTTCCCTCTTGAGCCCCCCAGACACATCCTCAAATCAAGTTGCAGTTCCCACCTATAAGTAATATTCCTTGCTGAAAACTGATTATTTCTCCCAGAATTTTCTTAAGCTCCATTACAGCAGTTTTAGGTGGAATGTAAATACACGCCAGTGTAATCCTCCTCCCTTGCCAGTAGCTCCTTAGCATTACAAATCTGCCATTATCTTTTTTATATTCTTCTATCACTAGTGGAGCTTCTCTTGCAATTAATATAAGTACTCCTCTTTAGCTTTGTCCCACTGAATAACCATCCTGAAACCCTTTCTTTATCAAATTTACATGTTCAGTTCTTTCTAAGTGTGTCTCTTGTAACATAACTATTTGCACTCCACATTTTTAATATAGTTCACCAGTCTTTCTTGTTTGTATTTATCTGTGAAGCCATTTACATTTAAAGACATTAAAGAAAGCACCACTGTTTTATGTATAATACCTTTTTTGTTAAATGTCTAGTTCTAACTTTTGTGTTACATGCATACGCTGTTTGGCAGGTTGAACTTTTATACAGTTGTTTCTTGTAATATACATTTGAGCATATGTCACATCTTATAAAACTTGTTGTTGTTTGTTTACTTAAAGCCCTCAAACAAAAACACACCTCATAACCCCCTAAAACCTATTAACTTAATACTAACATACAAAACAATGTGCACCTTCAGATATTAAACTTTAACCCTCCTAATAGGAATAAAAGTCCCAAAATGACAGGCACACTCACAGACTTCAGTTAACCTAAAAGAAAGGTCATCCATGTTAAGACACATGGTACAGCCTGTACTTCTACTAAGTGCTGATTGGTTTTGTCTTATCTTTACAGCTCTCCCAGCTGGGAAACCCTTGAATGTTTTCAAAGAACATTAACTACCTTAGGAAAGCCCCTGAATTCTTTCAGAGAACATATCTACTTTGGGAAACCCCCTGACAACTTTCTGAGAACATTATTTCTTAGTCAATTTCTCTTTTTCTTTTTTCCCTAGCCAATCACTGTCTACCACAGTGATTGTAGACAGTTTCTCTTTATCAGATTGTCTCCATGGAGACATGAGAACCAGGCAACCAGTTTCTCTTTATCAGATTGTTTCCATGGGAACATGAAGACCAGCTGCAGAATTGTTACTGAGCTTATATGCATTTACTAGAAAAAAGCCTCATGACACTCGATGTTCTTTTTCATTTACTTGCGCTCTCTTAAAACTTGTAAATAAATCAGTCAAAGATCTTTAATCAGTCATTTCTCCAAGTAAGAAAGAGAAAAAGGACATTAATTTATCTTTTAGCATGCTTTTTAACCAGGCTTTTTGTATACATTGCAGTGCCTACATTTCTTAAAACTGAACAAAGTCAAAATCAAAGTCAAAGAAAACTTTACTGTCATTCAGAACTACACCACAGTGTATCTGAATGAAATTGCGATGCTTCGTTCCTAGTACAAAAACATACATACACAGAATAATAATAATAATAATAATAATAAAATAAAATAAGATAAAATAAAAGTAAAAATAGAATGACAAAACACACTTTACATATAAATAGAATTGTGTAACAACATGTGCATGACATTACTATAACATGAGAACTAAGCAGGATATGGAATGGTCAGCATGAATATTGCACAGTGTGATTTATATTGTATTTCATGGAGTAATATGGTAAGGTAAGGTGTGAACCAACATTAACTGTGCACATCAGTTAGTTATTGTACATGAAAAAGCTTAATATTTATAGTGCAACAAAGCCTGGATATGTAAGGATTTGTACAGTCAAATAAATAGCATAACTATGTGGTAGGAGGGGAAGTATGCAATGACAGTCTCCTGGCTCATTTTTCCCAAGAGTTCAGTAGTCTGATGGAGACTGTTAAATCTAGAAGTCCTACAGTGCATACTTCTGTATCTCCCACCTGAGGAGTGGTAAGAAAACATATAGTTTGCAGGATGGAAAAGATCACTGAATATCCTCCTGGCAGAACTGAAGTCTATGAATAGTAATCTTGCGTAGCAGTTCTTGCCTTCCAAGTGGGTCAAAGATTCTTGTTCTATGGGGGAGATGGCATCCACTGTACTACGTTTCATCCTGTATGTAAACTGCAAGGTGTCTGCATGGTGTTCACAGTTGCTGGTATGCTTGAGGCTATGTGATTTTTAACCAGATTCTCAAAGCATTTCATCACTGTTGAGGTTAAAGCCACTGGTAGGTAGTCATTTAGCGCTGTTGGCTGTGGTTTATTGGGTAAGGGAATGATGGTCATCTTCTTGAAACATTTTGGTACACTGGCTAGTTGTAGAGAAGTATTGAAAATGTGCATGAATATTGGTGCCAGATCTTTCGCACATTCCCACAGTCCCTATCCATGATGTTATCTGGGACAGTTGCTTTCCTCAGGTTGACCCGTTTCAAGGTTTTGATGACATCAGTTGTGTTCAGCCTCAGCACTGCTTCTTCATTCTCATCAGATAGTTTATTTGTCACTGTTTTATTATCAGCATCAAACCTGCTGAAGAAGATGTTCAGTTGGTTCAGAAATTCAGTGCTGTCATCGTATGAGGCTGACGCAGGTTTGTAGTCAATGATGGTTTGTATTCCCCTCCATAGTCGTCTTGTATCCCTCTGGTTGCTAAAGTGGCTCTGGATCTTCCTGCCATAGGTTCTCTTTGCATCCTTAATACCTTTGTTCAGTTTGGCTCTGGCAACCCTTAGAGCATCCATGTCATTTGATCTGAATGCTGCATTCCGAGCTTTTATGAGGTCACAACAAGAAGAGAGAGAGAGAGTGATGGGAGAAAGAAAAGCAGCACCTGTTTATAATCCCCATTACACTTAAAGATAACTGAAAAAAATGAATTTATAGTATTTAAAGAAAACCACATGCCAAACATTGGTAATGTTTAATAAAAAAATCTTTACTTACAGTTAACTTTCTCCCTTCTCTTGCCCTCCTCAAAGCACTCTTCTGAACATTAATGACATGAAGTAAGGTATATGAGTCCCCCAAAAGTCCAACAAACTCTGAACAAGTCCAATAATACCAGATTTTCTTGTTCTGTCATATTTTACAAATATAATTATTGCACTGTAATCCCATGTTAAGTTACTGGTTTTATTACTGTTCACTCCGAAATCCTAGCTCTGCTTCATTCCCAATGTACTCTCAAGTCTTCTAGTCAACTCTCGTGCTACCTTCCTTCTCTCCAACATTTTCCATTGAAAATTTTGTAAAGGTTTCACAGGTACAGTCCCTCTGTGGTCTTTATACTACCAGAAGAACAAGAAGCATAATCTCCTTATGTTTCACAACTTACTTTTTGTTGGAGAAACTTTTGTATTTCCTCCTTACCATGTACTTCATCAAAAAATTATTTCATCCCTCCAGGGAAGAATAGCTTGAAGACAGCTGGGTACATTCGTTTGAATTTCACATCAGCATCTCGACATTCCCTGAAAAGTGAAAAAAAATTGCTCCTCTTCTGTTTGGTGTACAATGAGTAATCATTCTCTAAAAACACTTTGTATCTCCCACTTTTAGTACTTTGTCCTTCTGCCACAATTTTGTCAAAATCAACTCCTTCTGCTGGTAGGATTGCATCTTTACTATTAAAGGTCTAGGTTACTCTCTTATAGCCAGGTTTGGAGCATACATATGATGTGCCCTTTCAACTAACAACTCCTGCTATGGCATACCAGTCCAGTTGCTTATTTGTGCTTTCATAAAATTAATGCAGTTTTTTCCTTCCAGCTTCTCCAGTATAGCTGAAAATTTAAGGTTTTCCCTACGTGCTCTGTCCTCTAATTCTCTTATTTTTTGAAACATCTCTTCCTGAGCACTCTCATATTCAGACAGCCTTTTCTTTATTTCAACCTCTGATTTTGCCAGTTTTATCATCTCAACTGAATATCTGTTTAAAACTTCTTCCATTTTTGCCAGGCTTTTGTTGTTTGTGTTTATATACTCCATCAGTGTTCTGTTTATTTTAACCAGGTCTGTAAGCAGTTGTCTTTTAGCTTCCTGTAGGTTACTGGAAGTCATGTTTGAAGGTTGCATTGCTTTTTGCTGAGCAGCTGCAGAACTTTCCCCAGTCAGTGTTTCTTCCTCTCTTTTTGTAGTTGATTTTTTTTCCAGGTCTTCTGTAATTCTTTATTCCTGGCATCCAGGCAGTGCACTTACTAGCCAGTTATTGAAATTTACACATAAACACAAGTCTACTGGCCTTCTCTGCTGAGTTTCTGTTTTCAGACTGGGAGAGTGACAAACAAGCTGTTACTCAATCTGCAGCCATCTTGGAAGTCTGACTAATGCCTTTCTTGAAGAAGACTTATTTATTTATTTATTTACTGACATTTGATTACTGGGAAAGTCTGACTGGGTAGAACCCCATTTTCAGTGGAGGCCGGGGGAGAAAAACTCCAAATGATTATAAAGTATTTTAAGAACAATGATTTTACAAACTTCAAAAATAAAACAAAAAGCATTTGCAGTTTAAATAATTATAACAAATTAGACATAATATAAAAAACATTGGTTAAAAATCGATACAAGGTATATGACAATGATTTAATACTTAGAGAAATGTTATAACGTTTGGAGAGAAATGAAAGGTAAGTTAGTTTAATACAAACAGGAATTGCAATATGAAGTAAGGGAAAACAGGCATATGGTATATTTAGAGAGAAAGTCAGGGAAGAGAATTAGATAGCAGTGAGGAAGTAAGTGAAGAAGGGAGAATAATGAGGTATAAGGAATGAAAAGGTACTTGTTCATATTTAGAGATATAGTTATCCTGGTTTTAAGCAAAACAGAGCCAGATTTTAGCTAGGAAGTTTTGCAGAGTGGTTTTAAAAGACATTAGGGAGGGTATACACCTGATGGATCAGGTAAGGCGTTCACGGCCTTAGCAACCTTGTACAAGTACAGACAATGTCCAGCATTTGCTAGGTTTGTAGACAGACAGGAGTTTTGGTCACTGGATCACAATGACCAACTGGAAACATAGTTGTGTAGAATGTTTTTAGTGCTGGACAGGCAGACGGACGCTGATTAATTTTATAGGTGGTAAGAAGTAGTGTATATGTTAGCTGATGTGGCAGTTCTAACCAATTTAGGCTTTTCAGTGCTATACAATGGTGGGTTCTGAAAGGGGTATGTGCTGCAAATTTAGCAACTTTGTTATAGCATTGTTCAAGTTTTAATTTTTGTGAAGCCTGGAGGTTAGTAAAGATGTAAGCACCATAAAGAAGTATTGGAAGGAGATAAGTAGTGGCAAGTGTAGTTTTAGTTGTGTCAGTGAGCATGTTTTTGGCTCGAAAGCATCCCTAGCTTTTGATGAGTTTTCTTATGTAATTTTGTATATGCCAGTTGAATGTAAGATTACCATCCACTATCACCACTAACAGTTTGCTGTGAGAAGTGACTTCAGTGGTTGTATTATCAAGAGAGATGGTTTTAAATTTTCTTTTTTCATGAGAGATGGATTAGGGGTAAAAAGTAGTAGTTTGGTCTTTTTGCGGTTGAGCATGAGTATATGAGTTATGAAGTCGTGTTTCAATGGCTGTTAAAGCGTCTTCAGTAATTTTTGGAGGCATACCATTCTGTCACACATGAAAATGAGGGTGGAATAATCTGCATATTTTATTAAGCTGGTCTGTTATGTGGAAGTATAGAGTGTGTTGGTGAAAAGGGGAAGGGACGAAGGATAGAGCCTTGTGGTACACCGGTGGTGACTGGGAGGTAAGGAGAGAGCATGATGTGACATTTTACTTACACATACCTGTTGAACAGTGTTAGAGAAATATACAAATTGTATAAGTGTACAATTCTGCACCTAAAGGGTTAAGAGTTAATACATTTATTCTATGTAAAATGTGTAAATACTGGTGGTCTCTGTAAAAGTTGCTGACGCCTGAAAGTCTGTTATTCTTGCTATGGAATGTTGAGATAGGGGCCTCACACTAGCAACAGATAAATGTTGTGTCAAGAAGAGACAGTTACAGGACCATTACTCAGAAACTGGGTTTGACAGGTTAAGCCCAGTTGTCAAGCTAAATTCTGAGAGATGTTTTTGTAAGTCAGCAATTAACTGATAAGCACCTGCTGTGTACGTGCAAAGAACTGTATAAAAGTAGTAGGCTGAGCTATTGAAAATCAGACAAACCTTGTACCTACATGCTTTGTCTCCTTGCTGCAAGTAATAAAAGATGCCTTGCTGAACCTTACGTGAATTGATCTTTGAATTTTCTTTAACAAACAGGTAGTTTTGAACCACAGAAGGGTGTGATGAGACAGACCTAGTGAGGACATTTAAAGTAAAAGTTTGCTGTGACAAACTGTGTCGAAAGCTTTAGACAAGTCTGGAAATAAAGAAAAGACTTGTTTGCCCGCTTTATTGACAGTATCTATATAGGTCAGAAGGGCAGTGCTAGTATTATGGGAAGGTGTATTGCAGTTTTGAGTGGTGAGTTATTGGGAGAGGTGTTTGGGTTGAATTTTTGGCTGGGAAGTAAGAATTCTTTAACTGATGTACAAAATGTTTTAGGGTTGTGTTTAGTATTATTCTGAATGTGATTATAGTATAGTTTTCTGTCTTCAGTTATTTGTTTTAGTACACTTGTGAAGTATTTTAAAGTTTTCAAGATATTGAGGTGTTTTATATTTTTGCCATTCTATCCATGCATTTTCTCTATCCTGCATTGTATTCTACTCTTTTTGGATAGCCAAATTTAATTATTTGTTTTCAGTCTCTTCCTTCTAGGACATGCAAGGCTATTTAGGATATTTAGAAAGGTTGTACTGAATTTAATTACAGCATCGTCTAAGGAGAGGATTTTTAGGAAGTTCCAATTAATAGATGATAGTGTAGTAATGAACATTTCTGGGTTAAACTCGGAAAGGTTATGTGTTACTTTATAAATATGTTGTTTAACTGGATGTATGAGATGTCTAATTTTACAGACTGGGAGATGATCACTGAGATAGTCTGACATTGTACCTGTGGTGGAGTATTTGCTATTTGCTAGGCAAAGATAGTGTACAGCATGATACTTCTGTTAAGTTTAGTGGTTGTCCAGCAAGGCAGCAACATTGCATAAATCCTGAATAATTAAAATTATCATAGTTACATCAGAATGTTTAGGGATCATAGGAAGTTAGTCAGGCTTGACTTATGTATGTCTTCCTTCTCCTATGGACACTTATCACGATGATGTCTGTTTGTAAGAAAAGAAAGACTGACAGTAAAGGTTGTGTTGTCAAAAATTTCAAAGTCTGAGGAATATTTGATGACTGAACAAGTGTGGTGGTGTTGTGTATTTAATTAATCAATAAACTATAGCTGTACCCAAGGAGTTCAACATAAAGCATCATTACACTACAGATACACTACAGATCATGCATAATAGTTATTGTGTGAGGAAATGAATTAAAATCCTTCATGGGTGTCAAGGGAAAAATGCCACATTTTTAAAAGGTGATCTATGGTTAAATGACCTTACTTTTCTTGTAGACATCACCACATTGTCAGCCAAGTTAAGTATTAACTATAGGGGAAGGATCAATTTGGGTTACAGATGCATTTGTCCAAACAGAAAGTGTTTCATTTCTCAACCTAAGCACAAGACCAGTTGATGCAGTCAACTATATAAAATGCTGCTCTCTACTTATTAATTTTGAGTTTGAGGACTTCAATAAACAGCATAACATGAAGATTTGTGGAGAAACATTTCCAGATGATCCCTGCACTACTACTGATATTATTCAGTTAGAATTCACTGAGCTTCAGAACAACAGTGATTTATAAGAGCTTTCAAGGACAAGTCTCCTGAATTTTTACAACTCTCAACTAACTGTTTCTGCAGAAATACATCCAAGTACAGAAAACACTATGAGATTTACTGCAGTCTTCATTGATGCAAATTTGGCAGGTGACCTTCAAATTGTCACTACAGAATTTGGAGAACATTTCCAGTTGACCACTGTACTACTTCTGATAACATGCAGTTAGAACTCACTGAGCTTCAGAATAACAGTGACTTAAAGACAGCCTTCACAGAGAACAGTCCTGTGAATTTCTACAAACGTCCAATAATTCTTTCTGCAGAAATATAGTCAAGTGTAGAAAACACTATGTCATGAGATTTACTGCAGTTTTCACAAATGTATATCTGACAGATGCCCTTTACATTGCCACTTCAGCATTTGGAGATCCATTTTCAGTTGATCCCAGCACTACTCCTGATACTATGGAGCTTCAGATCAGTGGCTTAAGACAGCCTTTGGAGACAACAGTCTCCTGAATTTCTACAAATCTACAATACTTGTTTCTGGAAAAATATATTCAAGTATCACAGCAAATCTATGAAATAGCATAGTCTTCTGCAGATATTATCTTTGCTGTTTACTGGACTTTTTGGCAGCATGTATGTTGTGAACAGCACTTGCCCAGAATGAGGAGTGCAAAAAGGAAATCAACATCTGCTATCACAGATGCACATGTGGCAGACACACTTCATATTGGCACTTCAACAGTTGGTGCAGACATAGACTACTTGTGCAAAAACAAGCAATGTCAGGCATCCCATTAATTCTGGTCTTACATATCTCTACAGCTTTTTATTCTGATTTTTGAGATTTGTTGTATGATTTTTGGTAAAATTTCGCCTAGATTTAAAGTTACAACATTTTTAAAACTAATATGTGCATTTACACCATTACATTACCGATGTTGCAGCAAGGATACTATTTGTAAATGTCTCAAGGTGTCAGTTTGTTTTCAGTCTGGAAAGAATACAGAAGTGATTCTGAAATCAGCAGTGTTTGTTTATTTTTTTGTTCTAGGACTGAGGTGTACCACTGGCTGAAGGGCGTATAAAAATCAGATACAGCTTCAATATGGTAATGTGCCCCACAAGCCTCTCCATATATGGAAAGTAGCACCCCTGTGACAGACACTAAACCCAGGAACAGGACGAGTGTTTTCATAACTCAGAAACCATGTATCTGTACCTATACATCTATGACTGTGTTTAAGTTGCAGAGTGTCGAAAGTCTGGGCATTTTTTATTATGTCTCCTGGCACCGAACAGAGTCACTTTAACGTGTTACAATTTAGAATTTATGAAATCAGAATGTCCATTAGATGCAGTCTTCCTAAAGAGTCACTATGGGGGCAACAAAGGCTTTAGCCAGAATGTGAAAGCCTTGGTAAGAGAGCTGCAGACCATCTCCTACAAAGCAGGGTGTCTTGTCAGCCATCTTGTCCCAAGCTCATGCAAGCTTGATCCCCTTAGAATGACACCACCTACACAGCAAGTT